>NW_025962874.1:0-28071 GCF_017589495.1 Alosa alosa
TTTAATGTAGTGCTTGGTGTTCTATCAATTATGACAGTCTTCGTGGACGCTGGCCTTAGCGCTTGTAAACCAAAGGCCCTCCTCAGAAAAAAAAAATGATTTTATTTCTCTGGCTGCTGCAATTGATATCAGTGGTTAATATGAGTGCCCCAGTAAACAGCGAACAAAAAAAAGACAGCAAACAGTTAGAAACAGTAACGCAATTGGCTTCTAAGAGATCGCACGCACGACGCGACGCGATGTTCTCGCTGATCAGCGATTGCACTGACACAGGCTACCAGACACTGGTAAAATTAACGGGAGACCGCGGTGGTCACGGCCTAAGCAGGATTAGAACCTGTGAGGCTGGCACAATGCTTCAAGTGCTTTTGCACAGAGACTACTCCATTATGCTATGGGATCGCTGTTTAATGTAGTGCTTGGTGTTCTATCAATTATGACAGTCTCGCGGACGCTGGCCGAAGCGCTTGTAAACCAAAGGCCCTCCCTCGTAAAAAAAAATGATTTTATTTCTCTGGCTGCTGCAATTGATATCAGTGGTTAATATGAGTGCCCTCAGTAAACAGCGCAAAAAAAAAGACAGCAAACAGTTAGAAACAGTAACGCGAATTGGCTTCTTAAGAGATCGCGACGACGACGCGACGCGACGATGTTCTCGCTGATCAGAACATTGCACTGACACAGGCTACCAGACACTGGTAAAATTAACGGAGACCGCGGTGGTCAATTCACTAAGCAGGATTAGAACCTGTGACGCTGGCACAATGCTTCAAGTGCTTTGCACAGAGACTACTCCATTATGCTATGGGATCGCTGTTTAATGTAGTGCTTGGTGTTCTATCAATTATGACAGTCTCGCGGACGCTGGCCGTGAAGCGCTTGTAAACCAAAGGCCCTCCTTCTCGTGAAAAAAAATGATTTTATTTCTCTGGCTGTTGCAATTGATATCAGTGGTTAATATGAGTGCCCTCAGTAAACAGCGCAACAAAAAAGACAGCAAACAGTTAGAAACAGTAACGCAATTGGCTTTAAGAGATCGCGACGCGACGCGACGCGACGCGATGTTCTCGCGATCAGCGATTGCACTGACACAGGCTACCGGGTAAAATTAACGGAGACCGCGGTGGTCAATTCACTAAGCAGGATTAGAACCTGTGACGCTGGCACAATGCTTCAAGTGCTTTGCACAGAGACTACTCCATTATGCTATGGGATCGCTGTTTAATGTAGTGCTCGGTGTTCTATCAATTATGACAGTCTCGCGGACGCTGGGTCAGAAGCGCTTGTAAACCAAAGGCCCTCCTTCTCAAAAAAATGATTTTATTTCTCTGGCTGTTGCAATTGATATCAGTGGTTAATATGAGTGCCCTCAGTAAACAGCGAACAAAAAAGACAGCAAACAGTTAGAAACAGTAACGCGAATTGGCTTTTAAGAGATCGCGACGCGACGACGCGACGATGTTCTCGCGATCAGCGCATTGCACTGACACAGGCTACCAGACACTGGTAAAATTAACGGAGACCGCGGTGGTCAATTCACTAAGCAGGATTAGAACCTGTGACGCTGGCACAATGCTTCAAGTGCTTTGCACAGAGACTACTCCATTATGCTATGGGATCGCTGTTTAATGTAGTGCCGGTGTTCTATCAATTATGACAGTCTCGCGGACGCTGGCGTGAAGCGCTTGTAAACCAAAGGCCCTCCTTCTAAAAAAAAAATGATTTTATTTCTCTGGCTGTTGCAATTGATATCAGTGGTTAATATGAGTGCCCTCAGTAAACAGCGAAACAAAAAAGACAGCAAACAGTTAGAAACAGTAACGCAATTGGCTTTTAAGAGATCGCGACGCGACGCGACGCGACGACGATGTTCTCGCCGATCAGCGATTGCACTGACACAGGCTACCAGACACTGGTAAAATTAACGGAGACCGCGGTGGTCAACGCCTAAGCAGGATTAGAACCTGTGAGGCTGGCACAATGCTTCAAGCGTTTTGCACAGAGACTACTCCATTATGCTATGGGATCGCTGTTTAATGTAGTGCTTGGTGTTCTATCAATTATGACAGTCTCGCGGACGCTGGTCAGAAGCGCTTGTAAACCAAAGGCCCTCCTTCAAAAAAAAAAAAATGATTTTATTTCTCTGGCTGTTGCAATTGATATCAGTGGTTAATATGAGTGCCCTCAGTAAACAGCGCAACAAAAAAAGACAGCAAACAGTTAGAAACAGTAACGAATTGGCTTCTTAAGAGATCGCGACGACGACGCGACGACGATGTTCTCGCTGATCAGCGCATTGCACTGACACAGGCTACACTGGTAAAATTAACGGAGACCGCGGTGGTCAATTCACTAAGCAGGATTAGAACCTGTGACGCTGGCACAATGCTTCAAGTGCTTTGCACAGAGACTACTCCATTATGCTATGGGATCGCTGTTTAATGTAGTGCTCGGTGTTCTATCAATTATGACAGTCTCGCGGACGCTGGCCGTGAAGCGCTTGTAAACCAAAGGCCCTCCTTCGAAAAAAAAAAAATGATTTTTATTTCTCTGGCTGTTGCAATTGATATCAGTGGTTAATATGAGTGCCCTCAGTAAACAGCGCAACAAAAAAGACAGCAAACAGTTAGAAACAGTAACGCAATTGGCTTCTTAAGAGATCGCACGCGACGCGACGCGACGCGATGTTCTCGCGATCAGCGATTGCACTGACACAGGCTACCAGACACTGGTAAAATTAACGGGAGACCGCGGGTGGTCAATTCACTAAGCAGGATTAGAACCTGTGACGCTGGCACAATGCTTCAAGTGTTTTGCACAGAGACTACTCCATTATGCTATGGGATCGCTGTTTAATGTAGTGCTCGGTGTTCTATCAATTATGACAGTCTCGCGGACGCTGGTCGTGAGCGCTTGTAAACCAAAGGCCCTCCTTCTCGGAAAAAAAAATGATTTTATTTCTCTGGCTGTTGCAATTGATATCAGTGGTTAATATGAGTGCCCTCAGTAAACAGCGATCCCATCCCTCAGTAAAAAAAAAAAAAAAAAGACAGCAAACAGTTAGAAACAGTAACGCAATTGGTTTAAGAGATCGCGCGACGACGACGCGACGATGTTCTCGCGATCAGCGCATTGCACTGACACAGGACACAGACACTGGTAAAATTAACGGAGACCGCGGTGGTCATTCACCGAAGCAGGATTAGAACCTGTGAGGCTGGCACAATGCTTCAAGTGTTTTGCACAGAGACTACTCCATTATGCTATGGGATCGCTGTTTAATGTAGTGCTTGGTGTTCTATCAATTATGACAGTCTCGTGACGCTGGTCAGAAGCGCTTGTAAACCAAAGGCCCTCCTTCTGAAAAAAAAAATGATTTTATTTCTCTGGCTGTTGCAATTGATATCAGTGGTTAATATGAGTGCCCTCAGTAAACAGCGCAACAAAAAAGACAGCAAACAGTTAGAAACAGTAACGAATTGGCTTTTAAGAGATCGCGACGACGACGACGCGACGCGATGTTCTCGCGATCAGCGATTGCACTGACACAGGCTACCAGACACTGGTAAAATTAACGGAGACCGCTGGTGGTCAATTCACTAAGCAGGATTAGAACCTGTGACGCTGGCACAATGCTTCAAGTGCTTTTTGCACAGAGACTACTCCATTATGCTATGGGATCGCTGTTTAATGTAGTGCTTGGTGTTCTATCAATTATGACAGTCTCGCGGACGCTGGCCGTGAAGCGCTTGTAAACCAAAGGCCCTCCTTCTCGAAAAAAAATGATTTTATTTCTCTGGCTGCTGCAATTGATATCAGTGGTTAATATGAGTGCCCTCAGTAAACAGCGCAACAAAAGACAGCAAACAGTTAGAAACAGTAACGCAATTGGCTTCTTAAGAGATCGCGACGCGACGCGACGACGATGTTCTCGCGATCAGCGACATTGCACTGACACAGGCTACCAGACACTGGTAAAATTAACGGAGACCGCGGTGGTCAATTCACTAAGCAGGATTAGAACCTGTGACGCTGGCACAATGCTTCAAGTGCTTTGCACAGAGACTACTCCATTATGCTATGGGATCGCTGTTTAATGTAGTGCTCGGTGTTCTATCAATTATGACAGTCTCGCGGACGCTGGCCGAAGCGCTTGTAAACCAAAGGCCCTCCTTCTCGTGAAAAAAAATGATTTTATTTCTCTGGCTGTTGCAATTGATATCAGTGGTTAATATGAGTGCCCTCAGTAAACAGCGAACAAAAAAAGACAGCAAACAGTTAGAAACAGTAACGAATTGGCTTTAAGAGATCGACGACGACGCGACGCGACGCGATGTTCTCGCGATCAGCGATTGCACTGACACAGGCTACCAGACACTGGTAAAATTAACGGAGACCGCGGTGGTCAACACCGAAGCAGGATTAGAACCTGTGAGGCTGGCACAATGCTTCAAGTGTTTTGCACAGAGACTACTCCATTATGCTATGGGATCGCTGTTTAATGTAGTGCTCGGTGTTCTATCAATTATGACAGTCTCGCGGACGCTGGGCCGAAGCGCTTGTAAACCAAAGGCCCTCCTTCTCGTGAAAAAAAATGATTTTATTTCTCTGGCTGTTGCAATTGATATCAGTGGTTAATATGAGTGCCCTCAGTAAACAGCGCAACAAAAAAAGACAGCAAACAGTTAGAAACAGTAACGCAATTGGCTTTTAAGAGATCGCGACGACGACGCGACGCGACGCGATGTTCTCGCGCGATCAGCGACATTGCACTGACACAGGCTACCAGACACTGGTAAAATTAACGGAGACCGCGGTGGTCAATTCACTAAGCAGGATTAGAACCTGTGACGCTGGCACAATGCTTCAAGTGCTTTGCACAGAGACTACCCATTATGCTATGGGATCGCTGTTTAATGTAGTGCTCGGTGTTCTATCAATTATGACAGTCTCGCGGACGCTGGCCGAAGCGCTTGTAAACCAAAGGCCCTCCTTCTCGTGAAAAAAAAAATGATTTTATTTCTCTGGCTGCTGCAATTGATATCAGTGGTTAATATGAGTGCCCCTCAGTAAACAGCGCAACAAAAAAGACAGCAAACAGTTAGAAACAGTAACGCAATTGGCTTTTAAGAGATCGCGACGACGACGACGCGACGATGTTCTCGCGATCAGCGATTGCACTGACACAGGCTACCAGACACTGGTAAAATTAACGGGAGACCGCGGTGGTCATTCACGAAGCAGGATTAGAACCTGTGAGGCTGGCACAATGCTTCAAGTGTTTTGCACAGAGACTACTCCATTATGCTATGGGATCGCTGTTTAATGTAGTGCTTGGTGTTCTATCAATTATGACAGTCTCGCGGACGCTGGCCGAGCGCTTGTAAACCAAAGGCCCTCCTTCTCGAAAAAAAAAATGATTTTATTTCTCTGGCTGTTGCAATTGATATCAGTGGTTAATATGAGTGCCCTCAGTAAACAGCGCAAAAAAAAGACAGCAAACAGTTAGAAACAGTAACGCAATTGGCTTTTAAGAGATCGCGACGCGACGACGCGACGACGATGTTCTCGCTGATCAGCGATTGCACTGACACAGGCTACCTGGTAAAATTAACGGAGACCGCGGTGGTCAATTCACTAAGCAGGATTAGAACCTGTGACGCTGGCACAATGCTTCAAGTGCTTTGCACAGAGACTACTCCATTATGCTATGGGATCGCTGTTTAATGTAGTGCTTGGTGTTCTATCAATTATGACAGTCTCGTGACGCTGGTCCGAAGCGCTTGTAAACCAAAGGCCCTCCTTCTCGTAAAAAAAAAAAATGATTTTATTTCTCTGGCTGTTGCAATTGATATCAGTGGTTAATATGAGTGCCCTCAGTAAACAGCGCAACAAAAAAGACAGCAAACAGTTAGAAACAGTAACGCAATTGGCTTCTTAAGAGATCGCGACGACGACGCGACGCGACGATGTTGTTCGCGCGATCAGCGATTGCACTGACACAGGCAGACACTGGTAAAATTAACGGAGACCGCGGTGGTCAATTCACTAAGCAGGATTAGAACCTGTGACGCTGGCACAATGCTTCAAGTGCTTTTTGCACAGAGACTACTCCATTATGCTATGGGATCGCTGTTTAATGTAGTGCTCGGTGTTCTATCAATTATGACAGTCTCGCGGACGCTGGTCGAAGCGCTTGTAAACCAAAGGCCCTCCTTCTCGTCAAAAAAAAATGATTTTATTTCTCTGGCTGTTGCAATTGATATCAGTGGTTAATATGAGTGCCCTCAGTAAACAGCGCAACAAAAAAGACAGCAAACAGTTAGAAACAGTAACGCGAATTGGCTTTTTAAGAGATCGCGACGACGCGACGACGACGATGTTCTCGCTGATCAGCGACATTGCACTGACACAGGCTACCAGACACTGGTAAAATTAACGGAGACCGGTGGTCAATTCACTAAGCAGGATTAGAACCTGTGAGGCTGGCACAATGCTTCAAGTGCTTTGCACAGAGACTACTCCATTATGCTATGGGATCGCTGTTTAATGTAGTGCTTGGTGTTCTATCAATTATGACAGTCTCGCGGACGCTGGCCGTAGCGCTTGTAAACCAAAGGCCCTCCTTCTCGTAAAAAATGATGATTTTATTTCTCTGGCTGTTGCAATTGATATCAGTGGTTAATATGAGTGCCCTCAGTAAACAGCGCAACAAAAAAGACAGCAAACAGTTAGAAACAGTAACGCGAATTGGCTTCTTAAGAGATCGCGACGCGACGACGACGACGATGCGATTTCTCGCTGATCAGCTTATTGCACTGACACAGGCTACCAGACACTGGTAAAATTAACGGAGACCGCGGTGGTCAATTCACTAAGCAGGATTAGAACCTGTGACGCTGGCACAATGCTTCAAGTGCTTTGCACAGAGACTACTCCATTATGCTATGGGATCGCTGTTTAATGTAGTGCTCGGTGTTCTATCAATTATGACAGTCTCGCGGACGCTGGCCGAAGCGCTTGTAAACCAAAGGCCCTCCTTCTAAAAAAAAAAAAAATGATTTTATTTCTCTGGCTGTTGCAATTGATATCAGTGGTTAATATGAGTGCCCTCAGTAAACAGCGCAACAAAAAAGACAGCAAACAGTTAGAAACAGTAACGCAATTGGCTTTTAAGAGATCGCGACGCGACGCGACGCGACGCGATGTTCTCGATCAGCGATTGCACTGACACAGGCTACCAGACACTGGTAAAATTAACGGAGACCGCGGGTGGTCAATTCACTAAGCAGGATTAGAACCTGTGAGGCTGGCACAATGCTTCAAGTGCTTTGCACAGAGACTACTCCATTATGCTATGGGATCGCTGTTTAATGTAGTGCTCGGTGTTCTATCAATTATGACAGTCTCGCGGACGCTGGCCGTAGCGCTTGTAAACCAAAGGCCCTCCTTCTCGTAAAAAAAATGATTTTATTTCTCTGGCTGTTGCAATTGATATCAGTGGTTAATATGAGTGCCCTCAGTAAACAGCGAACAAAAAAAGACAGCAAACAGTTAGAAACAGTAACGCAATTGGCTTTTAAGAGATCGCGACGACGCGACGCGACGCGATGTTCTCGCGATCAGCGACATTGCACTGACACAGGCTACCTGGTAAAATTAACGGAGACCGCGGTGGTCAATTCACTAAGCAGGATTAGAACCTGTGACGCTGGCACAATGCTTCAAGTGCTTTTGCACAGAGACTACTCCATTATGCTATGGGATCGCTGTTTAATGTAGTGCTCGGTGTTCTATCAATTATGACAGTCTCGCGGACGCTGGTCAGAAGCGCTTGTAAACCAAAGGCCCTCCTTCTCGTAAAAAAATGATTTTATTTCTCTGGCTGTTGCAATTGATATCAGTGGTTAATATGAGTGCCCTCAGTAAACAGCGCAACAAAAAAGACAGCAAACAGTTAGAAACAGTAACGCGAATTGGCTTCTTAAGAGATCGCGACGACGACGACGACGACGATGTTCTCGCTGATCAGCGATTGCACTGACACTGACACAGGCTACTGGTAAAATTAACGGAGACCGCGGTGGTCAATTCACTAAGCAGGATTAGAACCTGTGACGCTGGCACAATGCTTCAAGTGCTTTGCACAGAGACTACTCCATTATGCTATGGGATCGCTGTTTAATGTAGTGCTTGGTGTTCTATCAATTATGACAGTCTCGCGGACGCTGGCCGTGAAGCGCTTGTAAACCAAAGGCCCTCCTCTCGTAAAAAAAATGATTTTATTTCTCTGGCTGTTGCAATTGATATCAGTGGTTAATATGAGTGCCCTCAGTAAACAGCGCAACAAAAAAGACAGCAAACAGTTAGAAACAGTAACGCGAATTGGCTTTTAAGAGATCGACGCGACGCGACGCGACGATGTTCTCGCTGATCAGCGATTGCACTGACACAGGCTACCAGACACTGGTAAAATTAACGGAGACCGCGGTGGTCAATTCACTAAGCAGGATTAGAACCTGTGACGCTGGCACAATGCTTCAAGTGCTTTGCACAGAGACTACTCCATTATGCTATGGGATCGCTGTTTAATGTAGTGCTTGGTGTTCTATCAATTATGACAGTCTCGCGGACGCTGGTCGAAGCGCTTGTAAACCAAAGGCCCTCCTTCTCAAAAAAAAATGATTTTATTTCTCTGGCTGTTGCAATTGATATCAGTGGTTAATATGAGTGCCCTCAGTAAACAGCGCAAAAAAAAAAGACAGCAAACAGTTAGAAACAGTAACGCAATTGGCTTCTTAAGAGATCGCGACGCGACGACGCGACGCGATGTTCTCGCGATCAGCGATTGCACTGACACAGGCTACCAGACACTGGTAAAATTAACGGAGACCGCGGTGGTCAATTCACTAAGCAGGATTAGAACCTGTGACGCTGGCACAATGCTTCAAGTGCTTTGCACAGAGACTACTCCATTATGCTATGGGATCGCTGTTTAATGTAGTGCTCGGTGTTCTATCAATTATGACAGTCTCGCGGACGCTGGTCAGAAGCGCTTGTAAACCAAAGGCCCTCCTTCTCGAAAAAAAAAATGATTTTTATTTCTCTGGCTGTTGCAATTGATATCAGTGGTTAATATGAGTGCCCTCAGTAAACAGCGAACAAAAAAGACAGCAAACAGTTAGAAACAGTAACGCAATTGGCTTTTAAGAGATCGCGACGACGCGACGACGACGATGTTCTCGCCGATCAGCGATTGCACTGACACAGGCTACCAGACACTGGTAAAATTAACGGAGACCGCGGGTGGTCAACACTAAGCAGGATTAGAACCTGTGACGCTGGCACAATGCTTCAAGTGCTTTGCACAGAGACTACTCCATTATGCTATGGGATCGCTGTTTAATGTAGTGCTTGGTGTTCTATCAATTATGACAGTCTCGCGGACGCTGGCCGTAGCGCTTGTAAACCAAAGGCCCTCCTTCGTCAAAAAAAAATGATTTTATTTCTCTGGCTGTTGCAATTGATATCAGTGGTTAATATGAGTGCCCTCAGTAAACAGCGCAACAAAAAAAAAGACAGCAAACAGTTAGAAACAGTAACGCAATTGGCTTTTAAGAGATCGCGACGACGCGACGACGACGATGTTCTCGCGATCAGCGACATTGCACTGACACAGGCTACCAGACACTGGTAAAATTAACGGAGACCGCGGTGGTCAATTCACTAAGCAGGATTAGAACCTGTGAGGCTGGCACAATGCTTCAAGTGCTTTGCACAGAGACTACTCCATTATGCTATGGGATCGCTGTTTAATGTAGTGCTTCGGTGTTCTATCAATTATGACAGTCTCGCGGACGCTGGTCGAAGCGCTTGTAAACCAAAGGCCCTCCTTCTCGTAAAAAAATGATTTTATTTCTCTGGCTGTTGCAATTGATATCAGTGGTTAATATGAGTGCCCTCAGTAAACAGCGCAACAAAAAAGACAGCAAACAGTTAGAAACAGTAACGCGAATTGGCTTTTAAGAGATCGACGACGACGCGACGCGACGCGATGTTCTCGCGATCAGCGATTGCACTGACACAGGCTACCAGACACTGGTAAAATTAACGGGAGACCGCGGTGGTCACGCACTAAGCAGGATTAGAACCTGTGACGCTGGCACAATGCTTCAAGTGCTTTGCACAGAGACTACTCCATTATGCTATGGGATCGCTGTTTAATGTAGTGCTCGGTGTTCTATCAATTATGACAGTCTCGCGGACGCTGGCCGAAGCGCTTGTAAACCAAAGGCCCTCCTTCGTAAAAAAAATGATTTTATTTCTCTGGCTGTTGCAATTGATATCAGTGGTTAATATGAGTGCCCTCAGTAAACAGCGCAACAAAAAAGACAGCAAACAGTTAGAAACAGTAACGCAATTGGCTTCTTTAAGAGATCGCGACGCGACGACGACGCGACGCGATGTTCTCGCCGATCAGCGATTGCACTGACACAGGCTACCAGACACTGGTAAAATTAACGGAGACCGCGGTGGTCAATTCACTAAGCAGGATTAGAACCTGTGACGCTGGCACAATGCTTCAAGCGTTTTGCACAGAGACTACTCCATTATGCTATGGGATCGCTGTTTAATGTAGTGCTCGGTGTTCTATCAATTATGACAGTCTCGCGGACGCTGGTCGTGAGCGCTTGTAAACCAAAGGCCCTCCTTCGTAAAAAAAAAAATGATTTTATTTCTCTGGCTGTTGCAATTGATATCAGTGGTTAATATGAGTGCCCTCAGTAAACAGCGCAAAAAAAAGACAGCAAACAGTTAGAAACAGTAACGCAATTGGCTTTAAGAGATCGCGACGACGACGACGCGACGCGATGTTCTCGCGATCAGCGACATTGCACTGACACAGGCTACCAGACACTGGTAAAATTAACGGAGACCGCGGTGGTCAATTCACTAAGCAGGATTAGAACCTGTGACGCTGGCACAATGCTTCAAGTGTTTTGCACAGAGACTACTCCATTATGCTATGGGATCGCTGTTTAATGTAGTGCTTGGTGTTCTATCAATTATGACAGTCTCGCGGACGCTGGCCAGAGCGCTTGTAAACCAAAGGCCCTCCTTCTCAAAAAAAAAAAAATGATTTTATTTCTCTGGCTGTTGCAATTGATATCAGTGGTTAATATGAGTGCCCTCAGTAAACAGCGCAACAAAAAAGACAGCAAACAGTTAGAAACAGTAACGCAATTGGCTTCTTTAAGAGATCGACGACGACGACGCGACGCGATGTTCTCGCGATCAGCGATTGCACTGACACAGGCTACCGTAAAATTAACGGAGACCGCGGTGGTCAATTCACTAAGCAGGATTAGAACCTGTGACGCTGGCACAATGCTTCAAGTGCTTTGCACAGAGACTACTCCATTATGCTATGGGATCGCTGTTTAATGTAGTGCTCGGTGTTCTATCAATTATGACAGTCTCGCGGACGCTGGCCGAAGCGCTTGTAAACCAAAGGCCCTCCTCAAAAAAAAAAAATGATTTTATTTCTCTGGCTGTTGCAATTGATATCAGTGGTTAATATGAGTGCCCCTCAGTAAACAGCGCAACAAAAAAAAGACAGCAAACAGTTAGAAACAGTAACGCGAATTGGCTTTTAAGAGATCGCGACGCGACGACGACGCGATGTTCTCGCCGATCAGCGATTGCACTGACACAGGCAGACACTGGTAAAATTAACGGGAGACCGCGGTGGTCAATTCACTAAGCAGGATTAGAACCTGTGACGCTGGCACAATGCTTCAAGTGTTTTGCACAGAGACTACTCCATTATGCTATGGGATCGCTGTTTAATGTAGTGCTGGTGTTCTATCAATTATGACAGTCTCGCGGACGCTGGTCAGAGCGCTTGTAAACCAAAGGCCCTCCTTCTGAAAAAAAAAAAATGATTTTTATTTCTCTGGCTGTTGCAATTGATATCAGTGGTTAATATGAGTGCCCCTCAGTAAACAGCGCAACAAAAAAGACAGCAAACAGTTAGAAACAGTAACGCAATTGGCTTCTTAAGAGATCGCGACGCGACGCGACGCGACGATGTTCTCGCGATCAGCGATTGCACTGACACAGGCTACCAGACACTGGTAAAATTAACGGAGACCGCGGTGGTCAATTCACTAAGCAGGATTAGAACCTGTGACGCTGGCACAATGCTTCAAGTGCTTTGCACAGAGACTACTCCATTATGCTATGGGATCGCTGTTTAATGTAGTGCTCGGTGTTCTATCAATTATGACAGTCTCGCGGACGCTGGCCGAAGCGCTTGTAAAACCAAAGGCCCTCCTTCTCGTAAAAAAAAAATGATTTTATTTCTCTGGCTGTTGCAATTGATATCAGTGGTTAATATGAGTGCCCTCAGTAAACAGCGCAACAAAAAAGACAGCAAACAGTTAGAAACAGTAACGCAATTGGCTTTTAAGAGATCGCGACGACGCGACGCGACGACGATGTTCTCGCGATCAGCGACATTGCACTGACACAGGCAGACACTGGTAAAATTAACGGAGACCGCGGTGGTCAATTCACTAAGCAGGATTAGAACCTGTGACGCTGGCACAATGCTTCAAGTGCTTTGCACAGAGACTACTCCATTATGCTATGGGATCGCTGTTTAATGTAGTGCTCGGTGTTCTATCAATTATGACAGTCTCGCGGACGCTGGCCAGAGCGCTTGTAAACCAAAGGCCCTCCTTCGAAAAAAAAAAAATGATTTTTATTTCTCTGGCTGTTGCAATTGATATCAGTGGTTAATATGAGTGCCCTCAGTAAACAGCGCAAAAAAAAAGACAGCAAACAGTTAGAAACAGTAACGCGAATTGGCTTTTTAAGAGATCGCGACGACGCGACGCGACGCGATGTTCTCGCGATCAGCGATTGCACTGACACAGGCTACCAGACACTGGTAAAATTAACGGGAGACCGCGGTGGTCAATTCACTAAGCAGGATTAGAACCTGTGACGCTGGCACAATGCTTCAAGTGCTTTGCACAGAGACTACTCCATTATGCTATGGGATCGCTGTTTAATGTAGTGCTCGGTGTTCTATCAATTATGACAGTCTCGCGGACGCTGGTCGAAGCGCTTGTAAACCAAAGGCCCTCCTCCTCGAAAAAAAAAAATGATTTTTATTTCTCTGGCTGTTGCAATTGATATCAGTGGTTAATATGAGTGCCCTCAGTAAACAGCAACAAAAAAGACAGCAAACAGTTAGAAACAGTAACGCGAATTGCTTTAAGAGATCGCGACGCGACGCGACGACGACGCGATGTTCTCGCCGATCAGCGATTGCACTGACACAGGCTACCAGACACTGGTAAAATTAACGGGAGACCGCGGGTGGTCAATTCACTAAGCAGGATTAGAACCTGTGACGCTGGCACAATGCTTCAAGTGTTTTGCACAGAGACTACTCCATTATGCTATGGGATCGCTGTTTAATGTAGTGCTCGGTGTTCTATCAATTATGACAGTCTCGGACGCTGGGCCGAAGCGCTTGTAAACCAAAGGCCCTCCTTCTCGGAAAAAAAAAAATGATTTTATTTCTCTGGCTGTTGCAATTGATATCAGTGGTTAATATGAGTGCCCTCAGTAAACAGCGCAACAAAAAAGACAGCAAACAGTTAGAAACAGTAACGCAATTGGCTTTTAAGAGATCGCGACGACGACGACGACGACGCGATGTTCTCGCGCGATCAGCGACATTGCACTGACACAGGCTACCAGACACTGGTAAAATTAACGGGAGACCGTGGGTGGTCAATTCACTAAGCAGGATTAGAACCTGTGACGCTGGCACAATGCTTCAAGTGCTTTTGCACAGAGACTACTCCATTATGCTATGGGATCGCTGTTTAATGTAGTGCTCGGTGTTCTATCAATTATGACAGTCTCGCGGACGCTGGTCGAAGCGCTTGTAAACCAAAGGCCCTCCTTCTCGTAAAAAAAAAATGATTTTATTTCTCTGGCTGTTGCAATTGATATCAGTGGTTAATATGAGTGCCCCTCAGTAAACAGCGCAACAAAAAAGACAGCAAACAGTTAGAAACAGTAACGCAATTGGCTTTTAAGAGATCGCGACGCGACGCGACGACGACGCGATGTTCTCGCGATCAGCGATTGCACTGACACAGGCTACAGGACACTGGTAAAATTAACGGAGACCGCGGTGGTCAATTCACTAAGCAGGATTAGAACCTGTGACGCTGGCACAATGCTTCAAGTGCTTTGCACAGAGACTACTCCATTATGCTATGGGATCGCTGTTTAATGTAGTGCTTGGTGTTCTATCAATTATGACAGTCTCGCGGACGCTGGCCGAAGCGCTTGTAAACCAAAGGCCCTCCTCCTCGTGAAAAAAAAATGATTTTATTTCTCTGGCTGCTGCAATTGATATCAGTGGTTAATATGAGTGCCCTCAGTAAACAGCGCAACAAAAAAAGACAGCAAACAGTTAGAAACAGTAACGCGAATTGGCTTTTAAGAGATCGCGACGCGACGCGACGCGACGCGACGATGTTCTCGCGATCAGCGATTGCACTGACACAGGCTACACCAGACACTGGTAAAACTAACGGGAGACCGCGGTGGTCAATTCACTAAGCAGGATTAGAACCTGTGACGCTGGCACAATGCTTCAAGTGCTTTTGCACAGAGACTACTCCATTATGCTATGGGATCGCTGTTTAATGTAGTGCTCGGTGTTCTATCAATTATGACAGTCTCGCGGACGCTGGCCGAAGCGCTTGTAAACCAAAGGCCCTCCTCGTGTAAAAAAAAATGATTTTATTTCTCTGGCTGTTGCAATTGATATCAGTGGTTAATATGAGTGCCCTCAGTAAACAGCGCAACAAAAAAGACAGCAAACAGTTAGAAACAGTAACGCAATTGGCTTCTTAAGAGATCGACGACGCGACGACGCGACGCGATGTTCTCGCGATCAGCGATTGCACTGACACAGGCTACCAGACACTGGTAAAATTAACGGGAGACCGCGGTGGTCAATTCACTAAGCAGGATTAGAACCTGTGAGGCTGGCACAATGCTTCAAGTGTTTTGCACAGAGACTACTCCATTATGCTATGGGATCGCTGTTTAATGTAGTGCTTGGTGTTCTATCAATTATGACAGTCTCGCGGACGCTGGCCGAAGCGCTTGTAAACCAAAGGCCCTCCTAAAAAAAAAAAAAAAAATGATTTTATTTCTCTGGCTGTTGCAATTGATATCAGTGGTTAATATGAGTGCCCTCAGTAAACAGCGCAACAAAAAAGACAGCAAACAGTTAGAAACAGTAACGCGAATTGGTTTTTTAAGAGATCGCGACGCGACGCGACGCGACGCGATGTTCTCGCCGATCAGCGATTGCACTGACACAGGCTACACTGGTAAAATTAACGGAGACCGCGGTGGTCAATTCACTAAGCAGGATTAGAACCTGTGACGCTGGCACAATGCTTCAAGTGTTTTGCACAGAGACTACTCCATTATGCTATGGGATCGCTGTTTAATGTAGTGCTCGGTGTTCTATCAATTATGACAGTCTCGCGGACGCTGGTCAGAAGCGCTTGTAAACCAAAGGCCCTCCTTCTCAAAAAAAAAAATGATTTTATTTCTCTGGCTGTTGCAATTGATATCAGTGGTTAATATGAGTGCCCTCAGTAAACAGCGCAACAAAAAAAGACAGCAAACAGTTAGAAACAGTAACGCAATTGGCTTTTAAGAGATCGCGACGCGACGACGACGACGACGCGATGTTCTCGCTGATCAGCGATTGCACTGACACAGGCTACCAGACCTGGTAAAATTAACGGAGACCGCGGTGGTCAATTCACTAAGCAGGATTAGAACCTGTGACGCTGGCACAATGCTTCAAGTGTTTTGCACAGAGACTACCCATTATGCTATGGGATCGCTGTTTAATGTAGTGCTCGGTGTTCTATCAATTATGACAGTCTCGCGGACGCTGGTCGTAGCGCTTGTAAACCAAAGGCCCTCCTTCGAAAAAAAAAATGATTTTATTTCTCTGGCTGTTGCAATTGATATCAGTGGTTAATATGAGTGCCCTCAGTAAACAGCGCAACAAAAAAAGACAGCAAACAGTTAGAAACAGTAACGCAATTGGCTTTTTAAGAGATCGCGACGCGACGACGACGCGATGTTCTCGCGATCAGCGATTGCACTGACACAGGCTACCAGACACTGGTAAAATTAACGGAGACCGCGGTGGTCAATTCACTAAGCAGGATTAGAACCTGTGACGCTGGCACAATGCTTCAAGTGTTTTGCACAGAGACTACTCCATTATGCTATGGGATCGCTGTTTAATGTAGTGCTCGGTGTTCTATCAATTATGACAGTCTCGCGGACGCTGGCCGTGAAGCGCTTGTAAACCAAAGGCCCTCCTTCTCAAAAAAAAAATGATTTTTATTTCTCTGGCTGTTGCAATTGATATCAGTGGTTAATATGAGTGCCCTCAGTAAACAGCGCAACAAAAAAGACAGCAAACAGTTAGAAACAGTAACGCAATTGGCTTCTTAAGAGATCGCGACGCGACGACGACGCGACGCGATGTTCTCGCTGATCAGCCATTGCACTGACACAGGCTACCAGACACTGGTAAAATTAACGGGAGACCGCTGGTGGTCAATTCACTAAGCAGGATTAGAACCTGTGACGCTGGCACAATGCTTCAAGTGCTTTTGCACAGAGACTACTCCATTATGCTATGGGATCGCTGTTTAATGTAGTGCTCGGTGTTCTATCAATTATGACAGTCTCGCGGACGCTGGTCGAAGCGCTTGTAAACCAAAGGCCCTCCTCCTCAAAAAAAAAAATGATTTTATTTCTCTGGCTGTTGCAATTGATATCAGTGGTTAATATGAGTGCCCTCAGTAAACAGCAACAAAAAAGACAGCAAACAGTTAGAAACAGTAACGCAATTGGCTTTTAAGAGATCGCGACGCGACGCGACGCGACGATGTTCTCGCGATCAGCTGCATTGCACTGACACAGGCTACCAGACACTGGTAAAATTAACGGAGACCGCGGTGGTGGTCAATTCACTAAGCAGGATTAGAACCTGTGACGCTGGCACAATGCTTCAAGTGTTTTGCACAGAGACTACTCCATTATGCTATGGGATCGCTGTTTAATGTAGTGCTCGGTGTTCTATCAATTATGACAGTCTCGCGGACGCTGGCCGAAGCGCTTGTAAACCAAAGGCCCTCCTTCTCGTAAAAAAAAAAATGATTTTATTTCTCTGGCTGTTGCAATTGATATCAGTGGTTAATATGAGTGCCCTCAGTAAACAGCGCAACAAAAAAGACAGCAAACAGTTAGAAACAGTAACGCGAATTGGCTTTTTAAGAGATCGCGACGCGACGCGACGCGACGCGATGTTCTCGCTGATCAGCGATTGCACTGACACAGGCTACCAGACACTGGTAAAATTAACGGAGACCGCGGTGGTCAATTCACTAAGCAGGATTAGAACCTGTGACGCTGGCACAATGCTTCAAGTGCTTTTGCACAGAGACTACTCCATTATGCTATGGGATCGCTGTTTAATGTAGTGCTCGGTGTTCTATCAATTATGACAGTCTCGCGGACGCTGGTCGAAGCGCTTGTAAACCAAAGGCCCTCCTTCAAAAAAAAAAAAATGATTTTATTTCTCTGGCTGTTGCAATTGATATCAGTGGTTAATATGAGTGCCCTCAGTAAACAGCGCAACAAAAAAGACAGCAAACAGTTAGAAACAGTAACGCAATTGGCTTCTTAAGAGATCGACGACGCGACGCGACGCGACGCGATGTTCTCGCCGATCAGCGATTGCACTGACACAGGCTACACTGGTAAAATTAACGGAGACCGCGGTGGTCAATTCACTAAGCAGGATTAGAACCTGTGACGCTGGCACAATGCTTCAAGTGCTTTGCACAGAGACTACTCCATTATGCTATGGGATCGCTGTTTAATGTAGTGCTCGGTGTTCTATCAATTATGACAGTCTCGCGGACGCTGGGTCCGAAGCGCTTGTAAACCAAAGGCCCCCTCCTCGAAAAAAAAATGATTTTATTTCTCTGGCTGTTGCAATTGATATCAGTGGTTAATATGAGTGCCCTCAGTAAACAGCGCAACAAAAAAGACAGCAAACAGTTAGAAACAGTAACGCAATTGGCTTCTTTAAGAGATCGCGACGCGACGCGACGCGACGCGATGTTCTCGCTGATCGATCAGCGATTGCACTGACACAGGCTACCAGACACTGGTAAAAATTAACGGAGACCGCGGTGGTCAACGCCGGAAGCAGGATTAGAACCTGTGAGGCTGGCACAATGCTTTCAAGTGCTTTGCACAGAGACTACTCCATTATGCTATGGGATCGCTGTTTAATGTAGTGCTCGGTGTTCTATCAATTATGACAGTCTCGCGGACGCTGGCCGTAGCGCTTGTAAACCAAAGGCCCTCCTTCGTAAAAAAAATGATTTTATTTCTCTGGCTGTTGCAATTGATATCAGTGGTTAATATGAGTGCCCTCAGTAAACAGCGCAACAAAAAAAGACAGCAAACAGTTAGAAACAGTAACGCAATTGGCTTTTAAGAGATCGCGACGCGACGCGACGCGACGCGATGTTCTCGCGATCAGCGATTGCACTGACACAGGCTACCAGACACTGGTAAAATTAACGGAGACCGCGGTGGTCAATTCACTAAGCAGGATTAGAACCTGTGACGCTGGCACAATGCTTCAAGTGCTTTGCACAGAGACTACCCATTATGCTATGGGATCGCTGTTTAATGTAGTGCTTGGTGTTCTATCAATTATGACAGTCTCGTGACGCTGGTCGAAGCGCTTGTAAACCAAAGGCCCTCCTTCTCGAAAAAAAAATGATTTTTATTTCTCTGGCTGTTGCAATTGATATCAGTGGTTAATATGAGTGCCCTCAGTAAACAGCGCAACAAAAAAAGACAGCAAACAGTTAGAAACAGTAACGCAATTGGCTTCTTTAAGAGATCGCGACGCGACGCGACGCGACGACGATGTTCTCGCGATCAGCGATTGCACTGACACAGGCCAGACACTGGTAAAATTAACGGAGACCGCGGTGGTCAATTCACTAAGCAGGATTAGAACCTGTGACGCTGGCACAATGTTTTTCAAGTTTTTTGCACAGAGACTACCCATTATGCTATGGGATCGCTGTTTAATGTAGTGCTCGGTGTTCTATCAATTATGACAGTCTCGCGGACGCTGGCCGAAGCGCTTGTAAACCAAAGGCCCTCCTTCTGAAAAAAAATGATTTTATTTCTCTGGCTGTTGCAATTGATATCAGTGGTTAATATGAGTGCCCTCAGTAAACAGCGCAACAAAAAAAGACAGCAAACAGTTAGAAACAGTAACGCAATTGGCTTTTAAGAGATCGCGACGCGACGCGACGACGCGACGATGTTCTCGCTGATCAGCGATTGCACTGACACAGGACACTGGTAAAATTAACGGGAGACCGCGGTGGTCAACACTAAGCAGGATTAGAACCTGTGAGGCTGGCACAATGCTTCAAGTGTTTTGCACAGAGACTACTCCATTATGCTATGGGATCGCTGTTTAATGTAGTGCTTGGTGTTCTATCAATTATGACAGTCTCGCGGACGCTGGCCGTCAGAAGCGCTTGTAAACCAAAGGCCCTCCTTCTCAAAAAAAAATGATTTTATTTCTCTGGCTGTTGCAATTGATATCAGTGGTTAATATGAGTGCCCTCAGTAAACAGCGCAACAAAAAAAAGACAGCAAACAGTTAGAAACAGTAACGCAATTGGCTTCTTAAGAGATCGCGACGCGACGACGCGACGCGATGTTCTCGCGATCAGCGATTGCACTGACACAGGCTACCAGTAACTGGTAAAACTAACGGGAGACCGCGGTGGTCAATTCACTAAGCAGGATTAGAACCTGTGAGGCTGGCACAATGCTTCAAGTGCTTTTGCACAGAGACTACCCATTATGCTATGGGATCGCTGTTTAATGTAGTGCTCGGTGTTCTATCAATTATGACAGTCTCGTGACGCTGGCCGAAGCGCTTGTAAACCAAAGGCCCTCCTTCTAAAAAAAAAAAATGATTTTATTTCTCTGGCTGTTGCAATTGATATCAGTGGTTAATATGAGTGCCCTCAGTAAACAGCGCAACAAAAAAAGACAGCAAACAGTTAGAAACAGTAACGCGAATTGGCTTTTAAGAGATCGCGACGCGACGCGACGCGACGCGATGTTCTCGCCGATCAGCGATTGCATTGACACAGGCACAGGACACTGGTAAAATTAACGGAGACCGCGGTGGTCAATTCACTAAGCAGGATTAGAACCTGTGAGGCTGGCACAATGCTTCAAGTGCTTTTGCACAGAGACTACCCATTATGCTATGGGATCGCTGTTTAATGTAGTGCTTGGTGTTCTATCAATTATGACAGTCTCGCGGACGCTGGCCGAAGCGCTTGTAAACCAAAGGCCCTCTTCTAAAAAAAAAATGATTTTATTTCTCTGGCTGTTGCAATTGATATCAGTGGTTAATATGAGTGCCCTCAGTAAACAGCGCAACAAAAAAGACAGCAAACAGTTAGAAACAGTAACGCGAATTGGCTTTTAAGAGATCGACGACGCGACGCGACGACGATGTTCTCGCTGATCAGCGACATTGCACTGACACAGGCTACCAGACACTGGTAAAATTAACGGAGACCGCGGTGGTCAATTCACTAAGCAGGATTAGAACCTGTGTGAGGCTGGCACAATGCTTCAAGTGCTTTTGCACAGAGACTACTCCATTATGCTATGGGATCGCTGTTTAATGTAGTGCTCGGTGTTCTATCAATTATGACAGTCTCGCGGACGCTGGCCAGAGCGCTTGTAAACCAAAGGCCCTCCTCGTGAAAAAAAAAAATGATTTTATTTCTCTGGCTGTTGCAATTGATATCAGTGGTTAATATGAGTGCCCTCAGTAAACAGCGCAACAAAAAAGACAGCAAACAGTTAGAAACAGTAACGCGAATTGGCTTCTTAAGAGATCGACGACGCGACGCGACGCGATGTTCTCGCGATCAGCGACATTGCACTGACACAGGCTACAGACGGGTAAAATTAACGGAGACCGCGGTGGTCAATTCACTAAGCAGGATTAGAACCTGTGACGCTGGCACAATGCTTCAAGTGTTTTGCACAGAGACTACTCCATTATGCTATGGGATCGCTGTTTAATGTAGTGCTCGGTGTTCTATCAATTATGACAGTCTCGCGGACGCTGGCCAGAAGCGCTTGTAAACCAAAGGCCCTCCTTCTCGTAAAAAAAATGATTTTATTTCTCTGGCTGTTGCAATTGATATCAGTGGTTAATATGAGTGCCCTCAGTAAACAGCGCAACAAAAAAGACAGCAAACAGTTAGAAACAGTAACGCGAATTGGCTTTTAAGAGATCGCGACGACGACGCGACGCGACGATGTTCTCGCGATCAGCGATTGCACTGACTGACACAGGACACTGGTAAAATTAACGGAGACCGCGGTGGTCAATTCACTAAGCAGGATTAGAACCTGTGACGCTGGCACAATGCTTCAAGTGCTTTGCACAGAGACTACTCCATTATGCTATGGGATCGCTGTTTAATGTAGTGCTTGGTGTTCTATCAATTATGACAGTCTCGCGGACGCTGGTCGAAGCGCTTGTAAACCAAAGGCCCTCCTTCTCGTGAAAAAAAAATGATTTTATTTCTCTGGCTGCTGCAATTGATATCAGTGGTTAATATGAGTGCCCTCAGTAAACAGCGCAACAAAAAAGACAGCAAACAGTTAGAAACAGTAACGCAATTGGCTTTTAAGAGATCGCGACGCGACGCGACGCGACGCGATGTTCTCGCGATCAGCATTGACACTGACACAGGACACTGGTAAAATTAACGGGAGACCGCGGTGGTCAATTCACTAAGCAGGATTAGAACCTGTGATGCTGGCACAATGCTTCAAGTGCTTTGCACAGAGACTACTCCATTATGCTATGGGATCGCTGTTTAATGTAGTGCTCGGTGTTCTATCAATTATGACAGTCTCGCGGACGCTGGTCCGAAGCGCTTGTAAACCAAAGGCCCTCCTTCTCGTAAAAAAAATGATTTTATTTCTCTGGCTGTTGCAATTGATATCAGTGGTTAATATGAGTGCCCTCAGTAAACAGCGCAACAAAAAAAGACAGCAAACAGTTAGAAACAGTAACGCGAATTGGCTTCTTAAGAGATCGACGCGACGCGACGCGACGCGACGCGATGTTCTCGCTGATCAGCGATTGCACTGACACAGGCTACCAGACACTGGTAAAATTAACGGAGACCGCGGTGGTCAACACCGAAGCAGGATTAGAACCTGTGAGGCTGGCACAATGCTTCAAGTGCTTTGCACAGAGACTACCCATTATGCTATGGGATCGCTGTTTAATGTAGTGCTCGGTGTTCTATCAATTATGACAGTCTCGTGACGCTGGTCGTAGCGCTTGTAAACCAAAGGCCCTCCTTCTCGTGAAAAAAAAATGATTTTATTTCTCTGGCTGTTGCAATTGATATCAGTGGTTAATATGAGTGCCCTCAGTAAACAGCGCAACAAAAAAAAAGACAGCAAACAGTTAGAAACAGTAACGAATTGGCTTCTTAAGAGATCGCGACGCGACGACGCGACGCGATGTTCTCGCTGATCAGCATTGCACTGACACAGGCTACCTGGTAAAATTAACGGGAGACCGCGGTGGTCAATTCACTAAGCAGGATTAGAACCTGTGACGCTGGCACAATGCTTCAAGTGTTTTGCACAGAGACTACCCATTATGCTATGGGATCGCTGTTTAATGTAGTGCTCGGTGTTCTATCAATTATGACAGTCTCGCGGACGCTGGCCGTAGCGCTTGTAAACCAAAGGCCCTCCTTCGTGAAAAAAAAATGATTTTATTTCTCTGGCTGTTGCAATTGATATCAGTGGTTAATATGAGTGCCCTCAGTAAACAGCGCAACAAAAAAAAGACAAACAGTTAGAAACAGTAACGCGAATTGGCTTTTAAGAGATCGACGCGACGCGACGACGACGCGATGTTCTCGCGATCAGCGATTGCACTGACACAGGCTACCGGTAAAATTAACGGGAGACCGCGGTGGTCAATTCACTAAGCAGGATTAGAACCTGTGACGCTGGCACAATGCTTCAAGTGCTTTGCACAGAGACTACTCCATTATGCTATGGGATCGCTGTTTAATGTAGTGCTTGGTGTTCTATCAATTATGACAGTCTCGCGGACGCTGGCCGTAGCGCTTGTAAACCAAAGGCCCTCCTTCAGAAAAAAAAAATGATTTTATTTCTCTGGCTGTTGCAATTGATATCAGTGGTTAATATGAGTGCCCCTCAGTAAACAGCGCAACAAAAAAGACAGCAAACAGTTAGAAACAGTAACGCAATTGGCTTCTTAAGAGATCGCGACGACGCGACGCGACGCGATGTTCTCGCCGATCAGCGATTGCACTGACACAGGCTACCAGACACTGGTAAAACTAACGGGAGACCGCGGTGGTCACGTCGAAGCAGGATTAGAACCTGTGAGGCTGGCACAATGCTTCAAGTGCTTTGCACAGAGACTACTCCATTATGCTATGGGATCGCTGTTTAATGTAGTGCTTGGTGTTCTATCAATTATGACAGTCTCGCGGACGCTGGCCGTAGCGCTTGTAAACCAAAGGCCCTCCTCGTAAAAAAAAAAAAATGATTTTATTTCTCTGGCTGTTGCAATTGATATCAGTGGTTAATATGAGTGCCCTCAGTAAACAGCGCAACAAAAAAGACAGCAAACAGTTAGAAACAGTAACGCAATTGGCTTCTTTAAGAGATCGCGACGCGACGCGACGACGACGCGATGTTCTCGCTGATCAGCGATTGCACTGACACAGGCTACCAGACACTGGTAAAATTAACGGAGACCGCGGTGGTCAATTCACCGAAGCAGGATTAGAACCTGTGACGCTGGCACAATGCTTCAAGTGTTTTGCACAGAGACTACTCCATTATGCTATGGGATCGCTGTTTAATGTAGTGCTTGGTGTTCTATCAATTATGACAGTCTCGCGGACGCTGGCCAGAGCGCTTGTAAACCAAAGGCCCTCCTTCTCGTAAAAAAAAAATTTTATTTCTCTGGCTGTTGCAATTGATATCAGTGGTTAATATGAGTGCCCTCAGTAAACAGCGCAACAAAAAAAGACAGCAAACAGTTAGAAACAGTAACGCAATTGGCTTTTAAGAGATCGCGACGACGACGACGCGACGCGATGTTCTCGCGATCAGCGATTGCACTGACACAGGCTACCGGGTAAAATTAACGGAGACGGAGACCGCGGTGGTCAATTCACTAAGCAGGATTAGAACCTGTGAGGCTGGCACAATGCTTCAAGTGTTTTGCACAGAGACTACCCATTATGCTATGGGATCGCTGTTTAATGTAGTGCTTGGTGTTCTATCAATTATGACAGTCTCGTGACGCTGGCCGAGCGCTTGTAAACCAAAGGCCCTCCTAAAAAAAAAAAAAATGATTTTATTTCTCTGGCTGTTGCAATTGATATCAGTGGTTAATATGAGTGCCCTCAGTAAACAGCGCAACAAAAAAAGACAGCAAACAGTTAGAAACAGTAACGAATTGGCTTTTTAAGAGATCGACGACGACGCGACGCGACGCGATGTTCTCGCCGATCAGCGATTGCACTGACACAGGCTACCAGACACTGGTAAAATTAACGGGAGACCGCGGTGGTCAATTCACTAAGCAGGATTAGAACCTGTGACGCTGGCACAATGCTTCAAGTGCTTTTGCACAGAGACTACTCCATTATGCTATGGGATCGCTGTTTAATGTAGTGCTCGGTGTTCTATCAATTATGACAGTCTCGCGGACGCTGGCCAGAGCGCTTGTAAACCAAAGGCCCTCCTTCTCGTAAAAAAAATGATTTTATTTCTCTGGCTGTTGCAATTGATATCAGTGGTTAATATGAGTGCCCTCAGTAAACAGCGCAACAAAAGACAGCAAACAGTTAGAAACAGTAACGCGAATTGGCTTCTTAAGAGATCGCGACGCGACGCGACGACGACGATGTTCTCGCCGATCAGCGATTGCACTGACACAGGCTACCAGACACTGGTAAAATTAACGGGAGACCGCGGTGGTCAATTCAAGCAGGATTAGAACCTGTGAGGCTGGCACAATGCTTCAAGTGCTTTGCACAGAGACTACTCCATTATGCTATGGGATCGCTGTTTAATGTAGTGCTTGGTGTTCTATCAATTATGACAGTCTCGGACGCTGGTCAGATAGCGCTTGTAAACCAAAGGCCCTCCCTCAAAAAAAAATGATTTTTATTTCTCTGGCTGTTGCAATTGATATCAGTGGTTAATATGAGTGCCCTCAGTAAACAGCGCAACAAAAAAGACAGCAAACAGTTAGAAACAGTAACGCGAATTGGCTTCTTTAAGAGATCGCGACGACGCGACGCGACGCGATGTTCTCGCTGATCAGCGATTGCACTGACACAGGCTACCAGACACTGGTAAAATTAACGGGAGACCGCTGTGGTCAATTCACTAAGCAGGATTAGAACCTGTGACGCTGGCACAATGCTTCAAGTGTTTTTGCACAGAGACTACTCCATTATGCTATGGGATCGCTGTTTAATGTAGTGCTCGGTGTTCTATCAATTATGACAGTCTCTTGACGCTGGCCGTAGCGTTTGTAAACCAAAGGCCCTCCTTCTCGTAAAAAATGATTTTTATTTCTCTGGCTGTTGCAATTGATATCAGTGGTTAATATGAGTGCCCTCAGTAAACAGCGCAACAAAAAAACAGCAAACAGTTAGAAACAGTAACGCAATTGGCTTTAAGAGATCGCGACGACGACGCGACGCGATGTTCTCGCCGATCAGCGACATTGCACTTGACACAGGCTACCCAGGGTAAAATTAACGGGAGACCGCTGGGTGGTCAATTCGCTAAGCAGGATTAGAACCTGTGAGGCTGGCACAATGCTTCAAGTGTTTTGCACAGAGACTACTCCATTATGCTATGGGATCGCTGTTTAATGTAGTGCTCGGTGTTCTATCAATTATGACAGTCTCGCGGACGCTGGTCATAGCGCTTGTAAACCAAAGGCCCTCCTTCTAAAAAAAAAATGATTTTTTTTTCTCTGGCTGTTGCAATTGATATCAGTGGTTAATATGAGTGCCCCCAGTAAACAGCGCAACAAAAAAGACAGCAAACAGTTAGAAACAGTAACGCTAATTGGCTTTTAAGAGATCGACGACGCGACGCGACGACGATGTTCTCGCGATCAGCGATTGCACTGACACAGGCTACCAGACACTGGTAAAATTAACGGAGACCGCGTGGTCACGCACTAAGCAGGATTAGAACCTGTGAGGCTGGCACAATGCTTCGCGTTTTGCACAGAGACTACCCATTATGCTATGGGATCGCTGTTTAATGTAGTGCTCGGTGTTCTATCAATTATGACAGTCTGCGGACGCTGGTCGAAGGCTTGTAAAACCAAAGGCCCTCCTTCTGTAAAAAAATGATTTTATTTCTCTGGCTGTTGCAATTGATATCAGTGGTTAATATGAGTGCCCCCAGTAAACAGCGCAACAAAAAAGACAGCAAACAGTTAGAAACAGTAACGCGAATTGGCTTTTAAGATCGCACGCGACGCGACGCGACGCGATGTTCTCGCTGATCAGCGACAGACACTGGACACAGGCTACCGGGTAAATTAACGGAGACCGCTGGGTGGTCAATTCAACGAAGCAGGATTAGAACCTGTGACGCTGGCACAATGCTTCAAGTGCTTTTGCACAGAGACTCACCCATTATGCTATGGGATCGCTGTTTAATGTAGTGCTCGGTGTTCTATCAATTATGACAGTCTTCGCGGACGCTGGTCAGAAGGCTTTGTAAACCAAAGGCCCTCCTTCTCGTGAAAAATGATTTTTATTTCTCTGGCTGTTGCAATTGATATCAGTGGTTAATATGAGTGCCCCCAGTAAACAGCGAACAAAAAAGACAGCAAACAGTTAGAAACAGTCAACGCAATTGGCTTCTTAAGAGATCGACGACGCGACGCGACGACGCGACGATGTTCTCGCTGATCAGTTTATTGCACTGACACAGGCTACCGGTAAAATTAACGGGAGACCGCGGTGGTCACGTCACGAAGCAGGATTAGAACCTGTGACGCTGGCACAATGCTTTCGCGTTTTGCACAGAGACTACCCATTATGCTATGGGATCGCTGTTTAATGTAGTGCTTGGTGTTCTATCAATTATGACAGTCTCGCGGACGCTGGTCAGAAGGCTTGTAAACCAAAGGCCCTCCTTCTCAGAAAAAAAATGATTTTATTTCTCTGGCTGTTGCAATTGATATCAGTGGTTAATATGAGTGCCCTCAGTAAACAGCGAACAAAAAAAGACAGCAAACAGTTAGAAACAGTAACGCGAATTGGCTTTAAGAGATCGCGACGACGACGACGCGACGACGATGTTCTCGCTGATCAGCTTATTGCACTGACACAGGCTACCGGTAAAATTAACGGGAGACCGCGGTGGTCACGTCACGAAGCAGGATTAGAACCTGTGAGGCTGGCATAATGTTTCAAGTTTTTGTACAGCGACTACTCCATTATGCTATGGGATCGCTGTTTAATGTAGTGCTCGGTGTTCTATCAATTATGACAGTCTCGCGGACGCTGGCTATAGCGCTTTGTAAACCAAAGGCCCTCCTTCTTGTAAAAAAATGATTTTTATTTCTCTGGCTGTTGCAATTGATATCAGGTTAATATGAGTGCCCCAGTAAACAGCGCAACAAAAAAAGACAGCAAACAGTTAGAAAACAGTAACGCAATTGGTTTCTACATTTTCCTGACGCACCATCGCTAACGATGTTCGCGATCAGCGATTGCATCTGACACAGGTTACCGG
>NW_025962875.1:0-8648 GCF_017589495.1 Alosa alosa
TACCTCCTCCAATCATGACAGATGTGTGATGTTTAGGTGGAAGCTTCCTGTGATAAACAGTAGAGGAAGTCTCTTTACTGTAGGTCATGTACTACCACGTGAAGTTTTAGTAAAGCCATTCAGTGGTAATAAGGACCTTTCTTAATATGATTATTATGACCGCAAGAAGAGCAAGCCTGCGGTCATAGGTTTAGTCAGATTTTTTTTTTTCTTTTCGCATGCCCAAATTTCCGCCAATGATTCCCGGACACTGAAAGACCGGGTACATCGAAACTTGGTGGGCATAACCCCACATGGATAGCATGGAACCACCGTTTTTCGTTTTGATCTGTAGCCCCCGCTGGACTGGACCTCCAAAGGAGGGTAGGGCAGACACAGTTTTCTGTGAATATCTCTGAAAACCGTAGGGTTTAGGGAGACCTTTTTTTTGTATGTTGATCTCAAGGGGCCATGTCAACCCATTCCATAACCACTCATTTCATGTATAGCCACCTAGTTAAACAAAAAAGTAAAAAATGAGGTGTGTTGTAATTGAAGGTATCTGTGACTCCAACATAGTCAAACTGCAAAGAAATTGTGTAGGATCATTATGACACCCTCTGTATGCACTTTGCCTTTTGGGAATTCGCTATGGGGGGCCACACAATAAATTAATTTATGTTACTATACACCAACTGGCCTGTAGGTGGCCGGAGACAGTTTTCTGTAAATATCCTGAGAACCGTAGGCCTAGGAGGTCCACCTTTTATGTATGTTATCTTCTTAAGGGGTATGTCAACCCATCCCATTACCACTTATTTCATGCATAGCGCCACCTAGTTAAAAAATTAAAAGCAAAAATTAGGTTTTCATCACAATATTCTATTGACAAGGTCAAAACTAAAACAAGTGTAGGGATCATTATGACATCCCAATGCATGCCAAGTTTTGTGTAATTTCATTCATGGGGGCCTTACATTAAATAATTTATGTGTACATTTAGTGACGTACACCAACAAGGAACAAGGACACTGAAAGACCGGGTACACAAAACTTGGTGGGCATGTACCCCACATGGATAGCATGGAACCATCATTCTTCGCTTTGATCTGTAACCGCTGGACTGGACCCCGAGGGTAGGGCAGACACAGTTCTTGTGAATTCACCAGGTCCCCTGGTTGAAAACATCCCAAAAAAATAATACATTTCACCTCCACAATTGAAATGGACATGGTGTCATTTGGGTTTAATGCTTCCCTCATCGCCCCAAAGGAACTCTGATCTCATTCATAATGACTTGGTCACCTTGTTCGAGAAAGGCTCCCCGTTTAAGCTTGCCGCGTCATATAGGTTTAATCAGATTTTTTTTTTTTTTCTTTTTAGCATGCCCAAATTTCCGCCAATGATTCGGGACACTGAAAGACCGGGTACCACGAAACTTGGTGGGCATGTAACCCCACATGGATAGCATGGAACCATCGTTTTCGTTTTGATCTGTAGCCCCAGCTGGACTGGACCCCGAAGGAGGGTAGGGCAGACACAGTTTTCTGTGAATATCTCGAAACCGTAGGGTTTAGGAGGACCTTTTTTTTTTTGTATGTTGATCTCAAGGGGCCATGTCAACCCATTCCATAACCACTCATTTCATGTATAGCGCCACCTAGTTAAACACAAAAAGTAAAATGAGGTGTTGTAATTGAAGGTATCTGTGACCTAACATAGTCAAAACTGCACGAAATTGTGTAGGATCATTATGACACCCTCTGTATGCACGCCAAGTTTTGTGGAATTCCGTTCATGGGGGCCACACAATAAATTAATTTATGTTACTATACACCAACTGGCCTGTAGGTGGCGGAGACAGTTTTTCTGTAAATATCTCGAGAACCGTAGGGCCTAGGAGGTCCACCTTTTTTATGTATGTTGGTCTTAAGGGGGCATGTCAACCCATCCCATTACCACTTATTTCATGTATAGCGCCACCTAGTTAAAAATTAAAAAGCAAAAAATTAGGTTTTCATCACAATATCTCTGGCTGACAAGGTCAAAACGAAATTAAAAGTGTAGGATCATTATGACACCCTCCGAATGCATGCCAAGTTTTGTGTACTTTCATTCATGGGGGGCCTTACATTAAAATAATTTATGTGTACATTTAGTGACGTACACCAACAAGGAACAAGGGACACTGAAAGACCGGGGTACACAAAACTTGGTGGGCATGTACCCCCTCATGGATAGCATGGAACCATCATTCTTCGTTTTGATCTGTAACCCCCCCCCCGCTGGACTGGACCCCCCCGGAGGGTAGGGCAGACACAGTTCTCTGTGAATATCTTGAGAACTGTAGGGCCTAGCAATTTTTTCCGTATGTTTGCCTCCAGGGGTCATGTTAACCCATTCCATGTGCACACATGTGCATAAACAGATACACACGCACACACATACATTTACAGTAATCATATGTATGACACATACTCACACAGTAGACATATGTACGCATGCATGCACATGCACAAACACACATACGCAGGCAAACACACAAGCACGCACATACACACACACACACACACCCACACACATAAACATAAATTTGTACACGCACACATGCAAACATCCTCAGATTTATTTCGGCTTCAAGAAGAAATGGGAATTACACTTAATGTGAACATCGTCCTATCCTTATTAGATGTTCGCTGCGGTAAATTACAGTCCTTGTATGAAGCGTCCATTGTTTTTTCCAACCCACTTTTAACTTCCAACAAAATTATGTCTCACTGCAACGATGCGCCATCTAGTGGACAAATGACTACTTCTCGCCAATACTGAAAATGCAGCCATGATGATGATGATGAATATTTATTTTGGCTTTCTTTTAATCCTACTGAATTTGTAATTATGTATCGGCCGTTCTAATACCGATAGTATGTGGGTGCCTGTGTGTGTGCATGTGTATATGTGTGCACCGCCATTTACAGGCCAATGAGTGTACAGTCACTAAATGTACACATAACCTAATTTTTAGACCCCCATGGATGAAATTCTGATGAAACTTGGCATACCCCGAGAATGCCAGGTCAATCATACACATAAAATTTGGTGCAGTTCTGAACATCTTAACTGAAGATAGGGCGATTAAAGCAGAATAATATTGCATTTTCATTTTTACGGGGTGGGGGTGCAAATCACAAATGAGTGATTATGAGCCAGGTTGATGTGGGCCCTTGAGACCAACATACCATAAAAGATTCTTCATCCTCAGTGCCACGGTTCAGGTAGTTATTTAGGAAAAAAAAACTGTTTTTTGTGGTTCAGGGGCCCAGCACGGGGTTGGTGGTGGTCCCCGGGACGAAATGACTAAAAGGGCTACATACCCACCAAATATTATGTACTCCGGTGGTTCGGTGTCCCGGGTATCAATGACCAAAAATTCAGGGAGTAGATGACGGGAAAAATTCTTGAATTGTGTGCATGTGTGCATGTACAAATGTATGTTTATGTGTGTGGGTGTGTGTGTGTGTGTGTGTGTATGTGCGTGCTTGTGTGTTTGCCTGCGTATGTGTGTTTGTGCATGTGCATGCATGCGTACATATGTCTACTGTGTGAGTATGTGTCATACGTATGATTACTGTAAATGTATGTGTGTGCGTGTGTATCTGTTTATGCACATGTGTGCACATGGAATGGGTTAACATGACCCCTGGAGGCAAACATACGGAAAAAATTGGTCATCCTAGGCCCTACAGTTCTCAAGATATTCACAGAGAACTGTGTCTGCCCTACCCTCCTTTCGGGGTCCAGTCCAGCGGAGCGGGCTACAGATCAAAACGAAGAATGACGGTTCCATGCTATCCATGTGGGGGTACACAAAACTTGGGGGTACATGCCCACCAAGTTTTGTGTACCCCGGTCTTTCAGTGTCCCGGGAATCCTTGTTGGTGTACGTCACTAAATGTACACATAAATTATTTTATTGTAAGGCCCCCCATGAACGAAAGTCCACGAAACTTGGCATGCATTCGGAGGGTGTCATAATGATCCTACACTTTTAATTTCGTGCAGTTTTGACCTTGTCAGCCAGAGATATTGTGATGAAAACACCTAATTTTTTGCTTTTTAATTTTAACTAGGTGGCGCTATACATGAAATAAGTGGTAATGAGATGGGTTGACATGCCCCCCTTAAGACCAACATACATAAAAAAGGTGGACCTCCTAGGCCCTACGGTTCTCGAGATATTCACAGAAAACTGTCTCCGGCCACCTACAGGCCAGTTGGTGTATAGTAACATAAATTAATTTATTGTGTGGCCCCCATGAACGGAATTCCACAAAACTTGGCATGCATACAGAGGGTGTCATAATGATCCTACACTTCCAATTTAGGTGCAGTTTTAACTATGTTAGATCACAGATACCTTCAATTACAACACCTCATTTTACTTTTTGTGTTTAACTAGGTGGGCTTATACATGAAATGAGTGGTTATGGAATGGGTTGATATGGCCCCTTGAGATCAACATACAAAAAAAATGGTCCTCCTAAACCCTACGGTTTTCAAGATATTCACAGAAAACTGTGTCTGCCCCTACCCTCCTTTCGGGGTCCAGTCCAGCTGGGGCTACAGATCAAAACGAAAAACGATGGTTCCATGCTATCCATGTGGGGTTACATGCCCACCAAGTTTCGTGTACCCGGTCTTTCAGTGTCCCGGGAATCATTGACTGAAATTTGGGCATGCGAAAAAGAAAAAAAAAAAGAAAATAAAATAAAAAAATCTGACTAAACCTATATGACCGCCGCTTCGCTGCGTGGCGGTCATAATAAATAAATAAATAACATTATGCTGATACCTTTTGCTTTTCCCTAATACAATGTAGCCTACAGGTGTAAGTGACCTTTCATCAATCCAGTTGCAATGGATGAACTGTGATGAACTGCCCTACTTGTGATTGTTTAGAGATTTTAAAGGTTTTATAACAATGCTACATCTTCTTTGGCTATTCTACAATCTATTCACCTTTTCAGCACCAGTAGGCTACTTTCTGTGCAGCCGCACACACACACTCAGGCATGCCAAACAAGCATACACGTTTCAAGAGTGGGGGATGGAGTAAACTATGGAGACAAATTGAAGTGTGATTTATTTTCGCGGAACGGATGTACAGGACTGAGCGGCGGTCATATTTTGTACTGCTATGCGGTACATCTAGTTAATATTGTTAGAACGTTTGAAGGCACTATCTACCATTCTGATGTGCATTTATAGAAAAATAAATAAATAAGTGTGTGTGTGTGTATGCATGCGTGTAAGTAAGTGTGTGTGTGTGATAGAGAGAGTGAAATGAGGAAGTACAAATGACGTCAGCAGAACACTAATAACCCTCCCGTTTTCTTTTAAAGCCGCATTCTCAGTTCCTCTAAAGTTTCACTGAAGTCACGGACAAAGAGATATCAACTGGGGTAAATAAGAACCCATCATGCTTATTTCAATTGATATGAATGAACAAGCGAAAAGCGTATTACAGAGTTGAGATGATGATTATGATGATGATGATTATGATAGGCCTAATACAAGGATACAAGGATACAAGGAAGTTTATTGTCACATGCATATAGTTACTGGAAGTAAGAAATGCAGTGAAATTATGTCTGGTGTCAGCCTATTTGTGCATTAATAGGGGGGGTAAAAAGTGCAGTTGATGAGTGCCTAATGATGATTATGATGATGAGGGTGATATGTGAATGAAACTCTGAGTCCATTAGTCATTCAATAGACTCCTCTAAAATGCATGAACATCCTGGTAGGTTTTCACTATGCACAAGAAAATGCACAGAATCAGATGCATCATTCTGCTGTTATACACACTGGGTATGTATATCATATTGTAACACTGATATCTTGCTTGGGTTGTTTTACCATCTTATGTTTGTGTGAGTGTGAATATGTTTAATACAGTTGTTCCTGAAAGGGGTAACAAGTTGTGATTGACATTACAGACACAGACTTCATTTGTGTGTGTGTGTGTGTGTGTGTGTGAGAGAGAGAGAGAGTGTCTGTGTGTGAGTGTTTATGTGTGTGTGTGGGTGAGCTAGTCAGTGAGTGATGAAGAGAGAGTGTGCATCCATGATGAGTGTGTTTGTGTTTCAGGTATTCATGCCCAACCACCCCTCACTGTGACCTACTCTCCTCAGAACATCTGTGCTCTCACAGGCTCCTCAGTGCTCCTTACCTGCAGTTACACACTTCCACAAAACTACTATTTTGGAGCAGGATATTGGTACAAAACTGATGGTCAGAAACATGTGACGCTTGTGAAAGCATCTGAAACTCGTGTTAAATATGACTACAACTCCCCTGAATGTAGTGTGATGATAAATAATCTGATTCCTAGCGACTCTGGTGTATATGAGTACAGAATTATGGCACCATCTTTCACATACCTACAAGGCAAATATGGAGTTACTCTCTCTGTTACAGGTAAATACACTTTTTGCTTGGTTTACAGCAGGGGTCTCAAACACCCGGCCCGCGGGCCAAATCCGGCCCGCGTCCTGCCCAATTCCGGCCCGCGACGTATGACAAAATAATAATGTAATCCGGCCCTTGAGGCTATTAATTGCGACAAACAACGATACTGATTAAAATAGACGATAGATCCAGGTACGGTGACAAATCTCATTTGTAGGCCTACTCTGCTCCAATATGTGCAAGACATCCAGAGCTTGATTCAAACCCAAAATCGCTGCGCAAGTTTTCAGGAAATACTTGTATTACACCGCGAGAAACACAAAGGCGTGCATATGTAATGACGCGGAAGCGATGCAGGCCATAGTGTTGCAGAAATTGAAGCAGAAATAGGCCTACACCAAATGTTGAAAACGTTCACGTGTGATGAAGTCTTAGGTAAGCTATGTTATTCACCTATTCTAATTCTGAAGGAGAATATCCTTTTGGAGATTATGATCGATCGTCTATGACAGTGATAGTCCGCGGTGCGTCTGTGAATGGAGGTGCATGTATACAACGGTGTCCACTAAGCATACCATGCTTGTTTTGACCCTCTGCCCAAACATAGCTTGAGGTTGCAGTGGTAATCGTGATGATAGTGTCCGTAATGGATGTGGTACAGACAGCAGGGCTAGTAGAAATAGGGCTCTAAAGAACTACAAAGTCAACCCAATATGATGCGAACTTCTGGGTACTGCAGATTACCCGATAGGAACTGTTTGACCAGAATACTTTTATTGTAGGCCTATATTGTAGTAATCTATTACTAAACCACAACATCTTAGGTGTTGGTATACATCTTAGGTGTTTTTCTGTTAATTTGTTATGTGGGTAAAATGAAAAAAAGGAAAGTAAAACCTGCTTAAATATGTTCATCCAGTATTTACTGAAAGGTGCATAATTTGAGGTGCTTGCCATCCAGTGACAAATTAGATGGGTAAATTACCCCCTTCATAAACTTTTGTTTTTACTCAAAGATTTTTACATTTACAGTAGGACTATCTCTGACCACTTTCAAGCCATGGCCTTTTGACATTTTGATATAAAATCCAATGGTGTTGGCAATGGCTTTCTTAACCCTGATGCCCTAGTTTGCCAGGTTTAAAAAGTTATGAGAGGAAATATTTTTATTTGGTGTGAAACACACACACATACCTGTTTTTATGTTTTTCATTTATTTTATAATTTGTATTAATATTTATTTTATCATTATTTTATTTATAAGCTAAGGTTGCTAGCACAGGTGTCTAAAACTAGATAAAAACACTTGCACTTTCTGTTTGCAGTTTTGTGTGGTATTTGAAAAAAAGAACATTGCATTTTCAGAAATAGCCGGCCCTCCAATCAGATGACGTTGGCAGAATTGGCCCCCAGCTCATTTGAGACCCCTGGTTTACAGCTTTAATTATAATTGTAAATGTTAGAATCATTTGAGTTTTATTTTGCACTATTCAAAAATGGGTGCTTTCTCAGTAACAGGTAAGTACATCGATGAAGTTTTAATAAATGATTTTTAAGATGATGATTGGTTTGAGACAGTAACCCCTGACATTTTTTCAGATCTCCATGTCTTATTGACAGCTGGTACAGTTACTGAGGGAGGCAATGTGACACTGACCTGTGACACCAACTGCAAACAAAAGGCCGACATCACCTTCATCTGGTACAAGAACACACAGCCTACCAGACACAGAGCCATCAACAACACCCTCCACCTAAACCCGGTCAGCAGTGAGGGATGCAGGCAGCTACTCCTGTGCTTTTTAGGAGGACATGAACAACATCGATCACCTGACACTGCTTTAGATGTCAGATGTATGTGAGAGAGCAGCTACTGGATACTAACTTGGCAATTAAATTTAACTGATGAAAAAGAATGTCAACAAAGGTTAAACTGATTACTGGTAGATGTGACAAATAATTAACAGCATTAGAAATGGACCAAACAGATGAAAAAAAAAAAAAAGTCTAAATATAACTGTTGGTCTTTGTGTTGGCAGATGCACCACGGAACAATCGCTGTGCTTGTGGATCACCATGGTGAAATAGTGTTGGGTGAGTCGGTGAATCTGACCTGCCGGAGTGATGCCAATCCAATCGGGTACACACCCTTACAATTCCGGTACAGGAAGATGGGAACTCAAATCTCACTGCTAGGA
>NW_025962876.1:0-8647 GCF_017589495.1 Alosa alosa
CCTCTTCACTGAAAACAGTGCAGTCCCAATTTTAACACCCTGATATTTTTTGGAATCAATTCGTGGTGTGATTGACAGTCATTAGCTAGTTAGTTGTGCACTGTTTCCCGCTCAGATAATAATAGCCTACTCCGTTGAGTTTTGTTTTTTTGCCAATATTCTTGTCGCCCTCACAGAATTCTGAATATCTTTGCTCGCACACTGTAGGAACTGCAATGTGTACTGACGTGTTACACCAAACTCTGCTCAGCTACGAGTAGAGAGAAAGAATCTCCTGTGTGTAAATTCACTCCAAGTTTTGGCCTACCCCATAAACTGCATGACAGTAGGCTATTTCTATTTATCTGTAAAATTACCGCATGCGTTTGCTCAACTTTATAAAGCAGAATTACGCAGGCTATTAGGAACGCACACATTTTGTTTGCGCAAGAAAGACAAAATACAGTGTACAACTTGGGGTTAAATGCCTTGCTCAAGGGCACAATGGTGGAAGCTAGGAGTTGAACCAACAACTTTCAGGCTACTGCACGCTAGCCCAGCTCCTTAACCACTACACTACCACATTTAAACGGATACAATAATATCATTTAAATAATTATTCATTCTCTGTTCACAAAAATTTGAAACATTCCACCTCTGAATAGAAAACCAGATAACTGAGTAGATTATTTATTGTTTAATTATGTAGCTATGTGATGAATGTCAATTGATTGTCTAATTTCATTCCAATTACACAATGATCATGGAGGATAGCCTGGTTAACACCAGACCACTTCTCAAATGTCACTTGCTAATAGGTTTGTCTGGGTTCTCCTAGGCTACATGGAGGATACTCTGATGAAGACTCTGTTGTCACCATCATTACCACAGTCAATTCATCCAAGTTCAAATTGAACTATTGAAAAAATGAACATCAAGATGTGGGGTCATTACCACAGTCAATTCATCCAAGTTCAAATTTAACTACTGAAAAATGAACATCAAAATGGTCTATCACATTATTGCATTTAAAGAATCACATGTGGTTAAAATAACGAGTACTTCATGCTCATATTTCAAAGTGGAGTCAAAAGTACAGTATTTGTCTTTCAAACATAATGGAGTAAAAGTCACAAGTTTCCAAAACATTCATACTCAAGTAAAAGTACAGATACTCAAAATAATACTTAAAGTACAGTAATCAAGTAAATGTAGTCACTGTCCGCCCCTACTCTCTTGATTGTCTGAAATCTGGAGGCAAAAGGCGTAAAGGAGCCTAATAAAAAAATGCTTATTTTTTTTTTTTTTTTTTTTTTTTATTTGCAAACGTCATTGACATTACAGAAAATGCAACACTACGACATGCACATGAATACTACATACGACAAACAGACGTACATTACATAAACACATACTGTAACTTAACAAGACATCACATTGACTTGGCTTCCACAAACATAACACAACATAACATTAATAACAGAAAGGCTAAGGATGATTTGCGTCCAGGATGATTACAGATATGATTATCAGGGATGAAATTGATGACCGGAATGAAAGAAGGGGGATGGGGGGGCGGATGGTAGCTCTAAGAGTGTGAATGAGGTGGTGTTGGGATGGGGGTGGGGATGGGGGTGAGGGGTAGTGAGTATGTGAGGATGTGTGTGTGTGTGTGTGTGTGTGTGTGTGTGCGCATATGTATAAGGCTGGTTTGCTGTTGGGCCAGGAGGAGAGAAGCTGGAACATAGAGAGGGAGGGTTTCAGGAGAGGAGTTGTAATTATTATGACCGCCGCGCAGCGAAGCGGCGGTCATATAGGTTTAGTCAGATTTTTTTTTTTTTTTTTTTTTTTTTTTTTCGCATGTCCAAATTTCCGTCAATGATTCCGGGACACTGAAAGACCGGGGTAGACAAAACTTGGTGGGCATGTAACCCCATATGGATAGCATGGAACCATCGTTTTTCGTTTTGATCTGTAGCCCCCACGCTGGACTGCACCCCGAAAAGGAGGGTGGGGCAGACACAGTTTTCTGTGAATATCTCGAGAACCGTAAGGTTTAGGAGGACCATTTTTTTTTGTATGTTGATCTCAAGGGGCCATGTCAACCCATTCCATAACCACTCATTTCATGTATAGCGCCACCTAGTTAAACACAAAAAAAGTAAAAATGAGGTGTTGTAATTGTAGGTATCTGTGACCTAACATAGTCAAAACTGCACGAAATTGGAAGTGTAGGATCATTTTGACACCTTCTGAATGCACGCCAAGTTTCGTGGAATTTTGTTCATGGGGGGGGCCACACAATAAATTAATTTATATTACTATACACCAACTGGCCTGTAGGTGGCCGGAGACAGTTTTCTGTGAATATCTCGAGAACCGTGGGGCCTAGGGGGTCCACCTTTTTTTGTATGTTGGTCTTATGGGGGCATGTCAACCCATCCCATTACCACTTATTTCATGTATAGCGCCACCTAGTTAAAAATTAAAAAGCAAAAATTAAGTGTTTTCATCTCAATATCTCTGGCTGACAAGGTCAAAACTGCACGAAATTAAAAGTGTAGGATCATTATGACACCCTCTGAATACATGCCAAGTTTTGTGTACTTTCGTTCATGGGGGGCCTTACAATAAAATAATTTATGTGTACATTTAGTGACGTACACCAACAAGGATTCGGGACACTGAAAGACCGGTACACAAAACTTGGTGGGCATGTACCCCCACATGGATAGCATGGAACCGTCATTTTTTCGTTTTCATCTGCAGCCCCCGCTGGACTGGACCCCCGAAAAAGGAGGGTAGGGCAGAAACAGTTCTCTGTGAATCTTTTATGGTATGTTGGTCTCAAGGGCCCACATCAACCTGGCTCATAATCACTCATTTGTGATTTGCCCCCCCCCGGTAAAAAATGAAAATCAGTAGGATTAAAAGAAAGCCAAAATAAATATTCATCATCATCATCATGGCTGCATTTTCAGTATTGGTCGTTTATCGTTTGTCCACTAGATGGCGCATCGTTGCAGTGAGACGTAATTTTGTTGGAAGTTAAAAGTGGGTTGGAAAAAAAAACAATGGGACGCTTCATACAAGGACTGTATTTACCGCAGCGAACATCTAATAAGGATAGGACGATGTTCACATGAAGTGTAATTCCCATTTCTTCTTGAAGCCGAAAAATAAATCTGAGGATGTTTATCGGACATGCTTGGTTTTACTGCAGGCACGTTAATCTTGTAATATCAATAAGGACCTAGGTAATGTTACCGTTAGCGTTGGTTGAGTGATGGAGGCATTTGATTTATTGCATTTGTAGAAAACTATAAATGCGGTTATACCAAGCAAATGTATAGCAGCACTGTTTGTATCTTTCGACTGTCATTTATTGCACGTGCTACAAAATCATTCTGTGCAATGGAAGATTTACCAACGTTACACCCGGTCTGATACAGTTTTGCCTATACATGCGTCAGACTGAGACGCCTGTTTATTTTGTTTTAAGTGCGTGCAGGGTGTGAGAGGGGAATCGATGTGCTTTGATTACAGCTTGGTAGTTGTAGTCTGTGAAATTAAAAAAAGCTGCGTGTGTGTGAAGTATCCAAACAATGACACCTTCATTTCATTATGGCTGCTTTAGCAAAACACCTTAAGCTACTGTGTAGTGGGTCCCATTTAGAAGTGGCTACTTCATTCGCTTTCCTTGACTCATGGAGCGTGAATGTTATTACAACTTTTAAGCCACGATATGACAGTTTAAGTCCGCTTGATACTGTAAGGCGTAAGCCATTGGTTTCCAAAGGAGATTTTATTTGTGTCGCCAGCATAGCCTATTGACAATTTATGTTGTCATTAGGCCTACCTTATAATCCTACCTGTAGCTTAGGGAAGCTAACAACTTTCTATTAGGATCTAGTTTGTTAGTTACCGTTTTGTCATAACTCCCTGATGCATTTTTGCATTTAGAATAGCCAGAGCGTGAAGGCTATATCTCAATCGGAAAATTAAACAATATCGGGTGCCTATGGACTAGGCTGGGTGAACCCAGCCTGATCTGCCCGCTATTTATTTTTTGATTTCTTAAAAGATTGAGCTTGGTCTGATGAAAGCCAGACTAGCCATGGACCTCAGTTAAACAATGCAAGGGAACATGAATCAGCCTATTTTGCACTAACAATAACGGACAAAAGCTCTTCAACTTTGGCCCGTTAAAATGTGTATGAACAGTCTAGCGGCGCGATTTCATCAAGGCCCATTTGGACATGTCAGTTATTTGCACCACTGGTTAGATGTAAAACAGCATTTCATTTCAGACTAGGCTACTGTTACTTAATTTGTGCATTAACAATAACGTTTCAGACTACTGTTACTTAATTTGTGCATTGACAATAAAGTATTACATGAACTAAAGATGACTAAAATCTTATGTAGAAGAAGAAACATTCACAAAAATCCATCCATCCAAAAATGACCTTTGTTTTGATAGCTGTTGAAAACGGCATGGAACTGACAGAGATGTTTTTTGTTTATAAATACATAAAAAATAAATAAATAAATAACATTATGCTGATACCTTTTGCTTTTCCCAAATACAATGTAGCCTACAGGTGTAAGTGACCTTTCATCAATCCAGTTGCAATGGATGAACTGTGATGAACTGCCCTACTTGTGATTGTTTAGAGATTTTAAAAGGTTTTATAACAATTCTACATCTTCTTTGGCTATTCTACAATCTATTCACCTTTTCAGCACCAGTAGGGTACTTTCTGTGCAGCCTTGACACACACACACTCAGGCATGCCAAATAAGCATACACAAAAGTTTCAAGAGTGGGGATGGAGTAAAATATGGAGACAAATTGAAGTGTGATTTATTTTCGTGAACGGATGTACAGGACTGAGCGGCGGTCATATTTTGTACCGCTATCACGGTACATCTAGTTCTATAATGATAAGTATAATAATAGGAATAACTGATTGCCTGGTTGATTGCCTGACTGATTGCCAACCTGGGCACCCATTAATGGCCACAGTTCCACCCAGCCCCTGCAGTTATACTGCGACGAGCTGACAGAGGGGAGGACCTGCGTGCCACCCATCGCCTCAGGCCCCAGCATATGCACACATCCCCCACTACCCGACCAACCACACCTCGCCCCCAGACCTTCACCCAACCGCCACTCTTGACCTAAATATGTACAGTATGTGAATGGCTAGGTTGAGGGTCTATCTAGAATGTAGCATTAAAAAGTGGGCATGCATGGTGAATATCTGTCAGGATTTCCCCATGCACCACACCTACCCTGTGTAAGATGTATGCCTCAACAATGTGTGCATTAAAATAAGTGAGGCATGCAGATAGACACCCTGATGAGGCATCTACCTGCACTCCACTCTTACCCTAGCCTGTTTTGTAGTTTTTGTTTATGTATGTCACCTAACATGTAGTGCGATTAAAAGAGTAAAAGCGTGCTGTGTGCTTCCAGGGCAAGGCGTGTGCATGAGCCGCATGAGGGGGGGCACACACCGGGGCCCAGGGCCAATAGGTAACCCACAGGACCCAACCAATGCCAAAACCACACAGCGACCCGCCAGGACCGAAGTCTCCCAAGCCATCCAATGGGGCCCGGCAGAATAACGATGGGAGAGGCAGAGAGAAAGAGTGAAATTAGTAAAGTTATCAGAGAATGTAAATAAAAGGGGAGGGAAAGAAGGGGATGCTATTTATATTACTACTAATAATAATAATAATAACAATAATAGTTCCAGCTACCCTCCCCTGCCTAGTGTTCGATGATATGTGTATCTGTTGATGAAGTGTGTTATGATCGTGGTGGAGATGGAACTCAGGCAAAAGAGGGTCAGGACTGTAAGTAGGGTGATAAAGGGTACCAAGGAGAGGTTGTATCCTGAGTATTGATTAAGTTTGTAGTTGATAGGTTTTCTAATGATATATAGTCTGTTAACAAGTTTTTCCAATGAGTGATGTGAGCTTTTTTCCTAGATTTCCAGTTCATGAGGATTGTTTTTCTTGGCGATAGTCAGCTACCAGTAGTGTTTTATTGCCGGAGTTGCTTAAATTGACTGTGGATGTATCACCAAGTATGCATAAGGGAAGGGGATGCTGGGATGTGACAGCCAAAGATGGAAAGAGAGATTTTGTGACACTCACCCAGAAGTGGTTGATTGGAGTGCAATGCCAAACCGCATGAATGTATGTATCTGGGTTATTTTGTGTGCAGTGAGTGCAAAGATCCGAGCCAAACCCCATTTTTGCCAATTTATGTGCAGTGTAGTGGAATCTGTGAAGAACCTTGTATTGTATTAGTTGTAGATTACTATTCTTTGTCATGAGGTAGATGTTTTTGCACATTTTGGTCCAGAAGTCGGCACCGGGAGTAATTGATAAGTCTGATTCCCATTTGTGATATGGCAGGCCAATTGTTTTTTCTGAACAAGATATAATTTTGTAAATTTGGGAGAGTATTTTTTTGGGAGAGGGAATATTAAGCAGCTCTGAGATTGGTGGGGGAATGTCAAGGTTAGCTGTCTGGATGTTAATTTTTCCTAGGATAGATGATTTAATTTGCAGGTATTGTAAGAAGTGTTTACTCTCGATGCCGTGCTTCTGGACCAAACAGGAAAATGAGGCCAGATTATTGTCTTGAAGAATGTGTTGAAGGTGAGTGATGCCCTTTCCCATCCATGTGTGAAAGTTAAGTGTTTTTATTGACGGTGAAATCTGGGTTATTCCAAATCGGGTGCCGAATTGATGGTGCTATAGGTGAATCAGTGATGTGGTAGAATCTCCACCAGGCTGTCAGAGTAGCTGAAATTGTTGGGGCTTTGAAGGATGGATGTTTTTTGACCGACTGACTGCAGAAAGGGAGATCTGAGATTTTAATTTCTTTACAGATTGTTTGTTCTAGGTCTAACCAGGTGTTGTCTGAGGGGTGGGGGTGTAGCCATTTGTGGATGAAGTGGAGCTGGTTGGCCAGGGCATAGTGCTGGAAGTGTGGGGCCTCTAGTCCTCCCATTGCTTTTTGGTTTTTGGAGAGTGGCGAGTTTGATCCTTGGGGTCTTATCTTTCCAGTAGAATTTAGTGATTAATGAATCGAGAGACTTAAACCAGAGGGTGGTGGGCTGGGTTGGAATCATAGAGAATAGATAGTTTATTTTGGGCAGTATTGTCATTTTGATTACTGAGATTCTGCCCATGATGGATAATGGGATGTTCTTCCAGCGTTGAAGGTCATCATCTATTGAAGTGATGTAGGGGGAATAATTTAGGCTAAATAAGTCTGACAGCCTGGGGAGACTTTTATCCCTAAGTAAGTGATATAGTTAGTGCAGAGTGGGATAGGTGAAGAGTTGGCTGTCACATCCCAGCTGTTGGGATGTAATGGGAGAACTGCAGATTTATTCCAATTGATTGAGTATTCAGAAATTTTAGAGAATGTGTCAATGAGTTTGATGGTTTCTTCTACTGATGTTGTGGGGTCTTGAAGAAAGAGAAGAATGTCGTCAGCATAAAGGCTGATTTTTTGTGATGCATATATGGAGTCTGGACACCTTTGATGAGGGGTTCTGACGGGATGGCAGCTGCTAGGGTTCAATGAAGATTGTAAATAGTGAGGGGAGAGTGGGCACCCTGTCTAGTTCCCCGGTGAAGAGTGAAACTTTGTGATGTTAGTCCATTGGTGATTACTGTGGCTGAAGGAGAGGTATATAGAAGTTTAATCCAGTTAATGAACGACTCCCGAAGCCAAACCTCCCTAATGTGGAAAACAGGAAATTCCAGTTCACCCTATCAAAAGCTTTTTCTGCGTCCAGAGTTGCTATGATGGTATTATCTTGAAAATTTGTAGAGTGATACATTATATTTAACAGTCTAAGCGGTGTTGGTGGATGAAATTCTACCTTTAATGAAGCCTGTTTGGTCTGGGTGGATAATGGATGGGGGTGACCTCTGCTAATCTGTGTGCTAGCATTTTTAAATTATCTTATTGTCCACATTGAGGAGAGAAATTGGTCGGTAGCTGGATGGCAATGTTGGGTCCTTATTGGGCTTGAGGAGCAGTGAAATTGAGGCTGTGGTGGAACTAGTTGGAAGACGTCCCTTTCTGTTTTGATTCATTAATCATTCTGATGAAAAGTGGAGCTAAGATGGTCCAAAATGGAACATAACGAACCAACAGCGACCAATTAGCAAATGGCGTTTTAATACATCCCTCTTACAAGACCCAAATTTCATCAGTTTTGTTGGGAGAGAGTGGGCATTCTTTCTAGAAATGAACGGCTCCCTGAATCATCTCCTTCCCTTCTGTGGGAAACAGGAAAAGCAGTACTCAGAGGAAGAATCATCTCATATTCAGTATACAAAAAAAAGAAGGAAAAAAAAAGAACAGGAAGTAGAACTCAACAATAAAATTAAACAGTTAGAAGAAACCAATGCAAACAACCCAACTGAAGAAAAACACAGGCAAAACTTAGGAAACATAAATTCAAACTCAATGAAATACTCAATAAACACACTCAATTTATGATTCACCGTCTAAAGGCAGGAAAACTTCCACCATAGCAATAAATCAGGTAAATACTTAGCAAATCAAATCCAACGTAACAAAAGAAAAATCAACAATCGGGTCATAAAGAACTCAGCAGGGGAAGCT
>NW_025962877.1:0-8598 GCF_017589495.1 Alosa alosa
ACATTTTCCATCACATCACGACTCTTGACTTAGCGGGTTTTCACTCTTGGCCCTTAGTGGCAGTATGGGAGAATGACAGTCTGTTACATTTTTCATCACATCACGACTCTTGACTTAGCGGGTTTCACTCTTGGCCTTAGTGGCAGTATGGGAGAATGACAGTCTGTTACATTTTCCATCACATCGACTCTTGACTTAGCGGGTTTTCACTCTTGGCCCCTTAGTGGCAGTATGGGAGAATGACAGTCTGTTACATTTTCCATCACATCGACTCTTGACTTAGCGGGTTTTCAGTCTTGGCCCTTAGTGGCAGTATGGGAGAATGACAGTCTGTTACATTTTCCATCACATACGAGTCTTGAGTTAAGCGCTTTTTCAGTCTTGGCCTTAGTGGCAGTATGGGAGAATGACAGTCTGTTACATGTTCATCACATATGACTCTTGAGTTAAGCGCCTGGAGGTTTGCTAGGGCGGAATCATATCTGAACCCGTAGGTATACCATGGGTTTGAGATTTTTTCGGCTCTGCTTAAAGGCTTTAACCCTTGCGAGGTTAGCTTAAGTGGGGCACAGTGCACCAGTACTTATCGGTGCTTAAGCCTGGTTGTCCGTGGGGGTGGTACCCAGAGGGGGTTTGCCACTTTGTGTTGCGGGCTTAGCATAGAGGGTGTTAGCTAGTTTGATTAAGCGTGTTTAATTTGGGTTAAGTTTAGTGGAGTAGGATACAGGGGTAATGCTCCCAGGCTCACACACCTGCAGCGCGGGGGACAGAGAGGAGTCTTTGGAGCCTCTGTGAGCAGCTGCAGCCTGTGTGAGAACATGCACTGTCTCCTAGGCCTCTCTGTGCCCTCTCAAAGCGTCAGGGGGGTCAAACCAGAGGTCAAGCTGTAGCTAGTAGGCCTCTGACAAGGCCTCGGCCTAAGTTTGGGCCTCTGTGAGTAGCTGCAGCCCGTGTGAGCACAAGCACTCTTCCCCAAGCCTCTCCAAGCATCAGGGGTCAAGTCAGAGGTCAGCAGTAGCTAGTAGGCCTCTCACAAGGCCTCAGCCTAAGCTGGAGGATTGGGTTAGATTGTAAATTAATTTTGGGAGAACAGAGTCTAGGTTGTGCTAGCTGTGGAAAAGGGGATAGGGAAGAGGTTGGGCCTCTGTTAGGTGTATTAGTGGGGTTAAGTTTAGATGTAGGATACAGGGGTAATGCTCCCAGGCTCACACACTGCAGCGCAGGGGACAGAGAGGAGTCTTTGGAGCCTCTGTGAGCAGCTGGGGCCTGTGGGTGGGTGTGTGTGTGTAGGGGTGCTGCAGTGGGTATAGCACAGCATCTAGGCCCAAGCATCTAGGCACAGCATCTAGGCCCAACTTTAATAATAATAATGTAATAATAATAATAAGTTGGGGCCTCTCTGAGCAGCTGGAGCCTCTCTGAGCAACAGGCCCCTCTCTCTGTCCCTCTCTATCACCTCTTGTGGCGTGTGTGCGTGTGTGTGGCTGTGCTTGGTGGGGGGTCTGGCGCAGCTCTCTGTGTCTCTCCTGCTCCTAGGCCCAAGTTGAGCCCGTCTGAGCACAAGCACTCATCCCAGGCCTCTCCCGGCCCGTCCGATCACAGTAGCTAGTAGGCCTCTCACAAGGCCTTAGCTTAAGCTAATGTGTGTGTGTTTGGGGGGAGGGGCTCAGGATTGGGTGAGATTCTAGATTAATTTTGGCGCTCGGACTTAGCGCCGCCACCCCGTCGCTGTGACCTTGCGTGTTGAGAGATAAGGCGGTTGGCTAGGGGCCAGAATCGTATGTGAATCCGCAGCTAAGCGTGACATGTTCATCACATACGACTCTTGACTTAGCGGGTTTTTCTTGGCCCCTCTTGGACAGTCCCTTAGTGGCAGTATGGGAGTTTGACAGTCTGTTACATTTTCCATCACATACGACTCTTGACTTAGCGGGTTTTCACTCTTGGCCCCTTAGTGGCAGTATGGGAGAATGACAGTCTGTTACATTTTCCATCACATCACGACTCTTGACTTAGCGGGTTTTCACTCTTGGCCCCTTAGTGGCAGTATGGGAGAATGACAGTCTGTTACATTTTCCATCACATCACGACTCTTGAGTTAAGCGCTTTTCAGTCTTGGCCTTAGTGGCAGTATGGGAGAATGACAGTCTGTTACATGTTCATCACATATGACTCTTGAGTTAGCGCCTGGAGGTTTGCTAGGGCAGTATGGGAGAATCATATCTGAACCCACGAGTCTTGAGGTATACCATGGGTTTGAGATTTTTTTTGGGCTCTGCTTAAGGCTTTAACTGGTTTGTGGGGGTTGGTACCCAAGTGGGGCACAGTGCACCAGTAGGGTGTTAGCGGTTTGATTAAGCGTGTTTAAGCCTGGTTTCCGTGGGGGGGGTGGTACCCAGGGGGGAGTGTTTGCCAGCCTGTGTGAGAACATGCACTGTCTCCTAGGCCTCTCTGTGCCTCTCCAAGCGTCAGGGGGTCAAACCAGAGGTCAAGCTGTAGCTAGTAGGCCTCTGACAAGGCCTAGCCTAAGCCTCTTGAGTAGCTGCAGCCCGTGTGAGCACAAGCACTAATTCCAAGCATCAGGGGTCAAGTCAGAGGTCAGCAGTAGCTAGTAGGCCTTAGTGGCCTCAGCCTAAGCTGGAGGATTGGGTTAGATTGTAAATTAATTTTGGGAGAACAGAGTCTAGGTTGTGCTAGCTGTGGAGTTTGGGATAGGGAAGAGGTTGGGCCTCTGTTCGTGTTTAATTGGGGTTAAGTTTAGATGTAGGATACAGGGTAATGCTCCCAGGCTCTGTGAGCTTGGGGACAGAGAGGAGTCTTTGGAGCCTCTGTGAGCAGCTGGGGCCTGTGGGTGGGTGTGTGTGTGTGTAGGGGTGCTGCAGTGGGTATAGCACAGCATCTAGGCCCAAGCATCTAGGCACAGCATCTAGGCCCAACTTTAATAATAATAATGTAATAATAATAATAAGTTGGGGCCTCTCTGAGCAGCTGGAGCCTCTCTGAGCAACAGGCCCCTCTCTCTGTCCCTCTCTATCACACCTGCAGGCGTGTGTGCGTGTGTGTGGCTGTGCTTGGTGGGGGTCTGGCGCAGCTCTCTGTGTCTCTCCCTGCTCCTAGGCCCAAGTTGAGCCCGTCTGAGCACAAGCACTCATCCCCAGGCCTCTCGGCCCGTCCGATCACAGTAGCTAGTAGGCCTCTCACAAGGCCTTAGCTTAAGCTAATGTGTGTGTGTTTGTGGGGGGGGGGGCTCAGGATTGGGTGAGATTCTAGATTAATTTTGGCGCTCGGACTTAGCGCCGCCACCCCGTCTCGCTGTGACCTTGCGTGTGAGGAGATGGCCCGGTTGGCTAGGGCCAGAATCATTATGTGAATCCGCAGCTAAGCGTGACATGTTCATCACATACGACTCTTGACTTAAGCGGGTTTTCACTCTTGGCCCCTTAGTGGCAGTATGGGAGAATGACAGTCTGTTACATTTTCCATCACATACGACTCTTGACTTAGCGGGTTTTCACTCTTGGCCCCTTAGTGGCAGTGTGGGAGAATGACAGTCTGTTACATTTTCCATCACATCACGACTCTTGACTTAGCCGGGTTTTCAGTCTTGGCCTTAGCGGGTTTTAGTGGCAGTATGGGAGAATGACAGTCTGTTACATTTTCCATCACATCACGAGTCTTGAGTTAAGCGCTTTTTCAGTCTTGGCCCCTTAGTGGCAGTATGGGAGAATGACAGTCTGTTACATGTTCATCACATATGACTCTTGAGTTAAGCCTGGAGGTTTGCTAGGGCGGAATCATATCTGAACCCTTGGGTATACCATGGGTTTGAGATTTTTCGGCTCTGCTTAAGGCTTTAACCCTTGCGAGGTTAGCTTAAGTGGGGCACAGTGCACCAGTACTTATCGGTGCTTAAGCCTGGTTGTCCGTGGGGGGTGGTACCCAGAGGGGGTGTTTGCCACTTTGTGTTGCGGGCTTAGCATAGAGGGTGTTAGCTAGTTTGATTAAGCGTGTTTGTTGGGTTAAGTTTAGTGGAATGGGATACAGGGTGTGTCCAGGCTCACCACACACACACACGCGGGGACAGAGGAGTCTTCATAGGAGCCTCTGTGAGCTGCAGCCTGTGTGAGAATACACTGTCTCCTAGGCTCTGTGCCTCTCCAAAGCGTCAGGGGTCAAACCAGAGGTCAAGCTGTAGCTAGTAGGCCTCTGACAAGGCCTAGAAGCCCCTGGTTGGGCCTCTGTGAGTGCTACAGCCCGATGTGAACACAAGCACTCTTCCCAAAGCCTCTCAAGCATCAGGGGGTCAAGTCAGGGGTCAGCAGTGGCTAGTAGGCCTCTCACAGGAGGCCTCAGCCTAAGCTGGAGGATGGGTTAGATTGTAAAATTAATTTTGGGAGAACAGAGTCTAGGTTGTGCTAGCTGTGGAAAGGGGATAGGGAAGAGGTTGGGCCTCTGTTCGTGTGTGATAGTGGGGTTAAGTTTAGATGTAGGATGCAAATTATGCTCCCAGGCTCCACACCTGCCTTGGCAGCGGGGGACAGAGAGGAGTCTTTGGAGCCTCTGTGAATCTTGGCCAGCTAAGGGGCCTGTGGGTGGGTGTGTGTGTGTGGGGGTGCTGCAGTGGGTATAGCACAGCATCTAGGCCCAAGCATCTAGGCACACAGCATCTAGGCCCAACTTTTAATAATAATGTAATAATAATAATAGGTTGGGGCCTCTCTGGCAGCTGGAGCCTCTCTGAGCAACAGGCCCCTCTCTCTGTCCCTCTATCACCTGCGTGGCGTGTGTGCGTGTGTGTGTGGCTGTGCTTGGTGGGGGGTCTGGCGCCGGCTCTCTGTGTCTCTCCCTGCTCCTAGGCCAAAGTTGAGCCCGTCTGAGCACAAGCACTCATCCCCAGGCCTCTCCCGGCCCGTCCGATCTACAGTAGCTAGTAGGCCTCTCACAAGGCCTTAGCTTAAGCTAATGTGTGTGTGTGTTCAGGGGAGGAGATCGATTGGGTGAGATTCTAGATTAATTTGGCCGCTCGGGCCTTAGCGCCCCACCCCGTCTAGCTGTGACCTTGCGTGTGAGGAATGGCCGATTGGCTAGGGCCAGAATCATTATGTGAATCATAGCTAAGCGTGACATGTTCATCACATCACGACTCTTGACTTAGCGGGTTTTCACTCTTGGCCTTATGGTAGCAGTATGGGAGAATGACAGTCTGTTACATTTTCCATCTGTTACATTTTCCATCACTCTTGACTTAGCCGGGTTTCACTCTTGGCCCCTTAGTGGCGGTGTGGGGAATGACAGTCTGTTACATTTTCCATCCACATCCAGTCTTGAGGTTAGCACTTTTTCGGTCTTGTACCTATAGTGGCGGTATGGGGAGAATGACAGTCTACATTTTCCATCATCACGAGTCTTGAGTTAAGCGCTTTTCAGTCTTGGCCTTAGTAGCTGGTATGGGAGAATGACAGTCTGTTACATGTTCATCACATATATGACTCTTGAGTTAAGCGCCTGGAGGTTTGCTAGGGGCGAATCATGTCTGAACCGCAGGTATACCATGGGTTTGAATTTTTTGACTCTGCTTAAGGCTTTAACCCTTCGCGAGGTTAGCTTAAGTGGGGCACAGTGCACCAGTACTTATCGGTGCTTAAGCCCTGGTTGTCCGTGGGGGGTGGTACCCAGAGGAGTGTTGCCACTTTGTGTTCGCGGGCTTAGCATAGAGGGTGTTAGCTAGTTTGATTAGGTGTTTAATTTGGGTTAGTTTAGTGGAGTAGGATGCAGGGTAATGCTCCCAGGCTCACACACAGCGCAGGGGACAGAGAGGAGTCTTTGGAGCCTCTGTGAGCAGCTGCAGCCTGTGTGAGAACATGCACTGTCTCCTAGGCCTCTCTGTGTGCCCTCTCCAAGCGTCGGGGGGGTCCAAACCAGAGGTCAAGCTGTAGCTAGTGGGCCTCTGACAAGACCTCTCGCCCCTGGTTGAGCCTCTGTGAGGTAGCTGCAGCCAGGTGTGAGCACAAGCACTCTTCCCCAAACCTCTCCAAGCATCAGGGGTCAAGTCAGAGGTCAGCAGTAGCTAGTAGGCCTCTCACCAGAAGGCCCCTCCAAAGCTGGAGGAGTTGGGTTGGGTGTAAATTAATTTTGGGAGGAACAGAGTCTGGGTTGTGCTGGCTGTGGAGGGGATGAGGAAGGGGAGTTGGGCCTCTGTTGGGTGTATTGAAGGTAGGTTAAGTTTAGATGTAGGATACAGGGCTGTGCTCCCAGGCTCACACCTGTGGCCTTGGGGACAGAGGAGTCTTTGGAGCACTCTGTGAGCAGCTGGAGGGCCTAATGGGTGGGTGTGTGTGTGTGTGGGGGTGCTGCGGTGGGTATAGCACAGCATCTAGGCCCAAACTTGTCTAGGCACAGCATCTAGGCCCCAACTTTAATAATAATAATGTAATACTAATAAGTTGGGGCCTCTCTGAGGCAACTGGAGCCTCTCTGGGCAACAGGCCCCTCTCCTGTCCCTCTATCACCCTCTTGTGGCGTGTGTGATAGCTGCGTGTGTGTGGCTGTGCTTACAGTGGGGTCTGGCGCAGCTCTCTGTGTCTCTCCCTGCTCCTAGGCCCAGGACAGGCCACGTCTGAGCACAAGCACTCATCCCCAGGCCTCTCCCGGCCCGTCCGTCACAGTAGCTAGTAGGCCTCTCCTAGGAGCCTTAGCCTAAACTAATGTGTGTGTGTTTGGGGGGGGGGGGGGGGAGGAGGCGCTCAGGATCGGTGAATTCTAGATTAATTTTGGCAGCTCGGGCATAGCGCCGCCACCCGATCTCGCTGTGACCTTGTCGGGGAGATAAGCCCGGTTGGCTAGAGACCCAGAATGGTATGTGAATCAGCAACTAAGCATTGACATGTTCATCATCACGACTCTTGACTTAGCGGGTTTTCACTCTTGGCTATGGTAGTGGTAGTATGGGAGAATGACAGTCTGTTACATTTTCCATCACATACGACTGACTTAAGCGGGTTTCACTTAGCGGGTTTTCACTCACCCTTGAGTTAAGGTGGCGGTATGGGAGAATGACAGTCTGTTACATTTTCCATCACATGCAGTCTTGAGTTAGGCGCTTTTTCAGTCTTGGCCTTAGTGGCAGTATGGAGAATGACCAGTCTGTTACATGTTCATCACATATGACTCTTGAGTTGAGCGCCTGGAGGTTGCTGGGGCGAATCATATCTGAACCCGCAGGTATACCATGGGTTTAAAGATTTTTTTGACTCTGCTTAGGCTTTAACTATGCGAGTTGCTTAGAGTGGGGCACAGTGCACCAGTACTTATCGGTGCTTAAGCCACAGTTTGTCAAGTGGGGGTGGTACCAGAGGGGTGTTTTGCCACTTTGTGTTCTTGAGACTTAGCATAGAGGGGTGTTAGCTAGTTTGATTAAGCGTGTTTAATTTGGGTTAAGTTTGGTGGTGGGATGCTGGGGTAATGCTCCCCAGAGCTCACACACCTGCAGCATGGGGGGACAGAGAGGTCTTTGGAGCCTCTGTGACAGCTACAGCCTGTGTGAGAGAACATGCACTGTCTCCCCAAGCCTCTCTGTGCCTCTCCAAGCGTCAGGGGTCCAAACCAGAGGGGTCCAAGCTGTAGCTAGTAGGCCTCCTGACAAGGCCTACGGCCTAAGTTTGGAGCCTCTGTGAGTAGCTGCAGCCCGATGTGAGAGCACACAAGCACTCTTCCCAAGCCTCTCAAGCATCGAGGGTCAAGTCAGAGGTCCAGCTGTGCTGGTAGGCCTCTCCCACAAGGCCTCAACCTAAGCTGGAGGAGATTGGGTTGGGTGTAAAATTAATTTTTGGGAGGGGGGAACAGGGGGTCTGGGGTTGTGCTAGCTGTGGAGAAAGGGGATAGGGAGGAAGAGGTTGGGCACTCTGTTGGGTGTGATTAGTGGGGTTAAGTTTAGATGTGGGATACAGGAGTAATGCTCCCAGGCTCACACACCTGTAGCGGGGGGGACAGAGGAGTCTTTGGAGCCTCTGTGAGCAACGCTGGGGCCTGTGAGGTGAGTGTGTGTGTGTGTAGGGGTGCTGCAGTGAGGTATAACACAGCATCTGGGCCCCAGCATCTAGGCACAGCATCTGGAGCCCAGCACATGTAATAGTAGCAACTAATAATAATAAGTTGGGGCCACTCTCTGAGCAGCTGGAGCCTCTGAGCAGCAGGCCCCTCTCTCTGTCCTCTCTGTCACTTATAGCGGCGGCATTAGGTATTGCGTGTGTGTGGCTGTGCTTGGTGGGGGGGGTCTGGCGCGGCTTTCTCATGTCTCTCCCCGCCCTGGGCCCAAGTTGAGCCCGTCTGAGCACAAGCACTCATCCCCAGGCCTCTCCCGGCCCGTCCCGTCACCGTAGCTAGTAGGCCTCTCACAAGGCCTTAGCCTAAGCTAATGTGTGTGTGTTTCAGGGGGGCGCTCAGGATGGGTGAGATTCTAGATTAATTTTGCGCTCGGACATAGCGCCGCCACCCCGTCGTCGCTGTGACCTTGCGGCGGGAGATGGCCGGTTGGCTAGAGGCCAGAATCGTATGTGAATCCGCAGCTAGCGTGACATATTTCATCACATGACTCTTGAC
>NW_025962878.1:0-8586 GCF_017589495.1 Alosa alosa
TGAGATAAAGTACTTCAGATCAATGAAAGATCCCTCCAAATAAGAATTTGTTTCCACCCAGTTTCGAACTGGGGACCTTTCGCGTGTTAGGCGAACGTGATAACCACTACACTATGGAAACATCCTGAAGGAAGAAGTCACCTCCATGACTTTTGGCAAGTCAAATTCTAGTAGAAGACATCTTGAGATAAAGTACTTCAGATCAATGAAAGATCCTCCAAAAAGAATTTGTTTCCACCCAGTTTGAACTGGGGACCTTTCAGCGTGTTAAGGCTTAACGTGATAACCACTACACTATGGAAACATCCTGAAGGAAGAAGTCACCTCCATGACTTTTGGCAAGTCAAATTCTAGTAGAAGACATTTTGAGATGGAGTACTTCAGATAAATGCAAGATCCTTCCAAATAAGAATTTGTTTCCACCCAGTTTCGAACTGGGGACCTTTCGCGTGTAAAGCGAACGTGATAACCACTACACTATGGAAACATCCTGAAGGAAGAAGTCACCTCCATGACTTTTGGCAAGTCAAATTCTAGTAGAAGACATCTTGAGATAAAGTACTTCAGATCAATGAAAGATCCCTCCAAATAAGAATTTGTTTCCACCCAGTTTCGAACTGGGGACCTTTCGCGTGTGAGGCGAACGTGATAACCACTACACTATGGAAACATCCTGATGGAAGTAGTCACCTCCATGACTTTTGGCAAGTCAAATTCTAGTAGAAGACATTTTGAGATGGAGTACTTCAGATAAATGCAAGATCCTTCCAAATAAGAATTTGTTTCCACCCAGTTTCGAACTGGGGACCTTTCGCGTGTAAAGCGAACGTGATAACCACTACACTATGGAAACATCCTGAAGGAAGAAGTCACCTCCATGACTTTTGGCAAGTCAAATTCTAGTAGAAGACATCTTGAGATAAAGTACTTCAGATCAATGAAAGATCCTCCAAATAAGAATTTGTTTCCACCCAGTTTCGAACTGGGGACCTTTTCAGCGTGTTAGGTTAACGTGATAACCACTACACTATGGAAACATCCTGAAGGAAAGAAGTCACCTCCATGACTTTTGGCAAGTCAAATTCTAGTAGAAGACATCTTGAGATAAAGTACTTCAGATCAATGAAAGATCCTTCCAAATAAGAATTTGTTTCCACCCAGTTTGAACTGGGGACCTTTTCGCGTGTAGGCTTAACGTGATAACCACTACACTATGGAAACATCCTGAAGGAAGAAGTCACCTCCATGACTTTTGGCAAGTCAAATTCTAGTAGAAGACATCTTGAGATAAAGTACTTCAGATCAATGAAAGATCCCTCCAAATAAGAATTTGTTTCCACCCAGTTTCGAACTGAGGAGCTTTCGGGTGTGAGGCGAACATGATAACCACAACACTATGGAAACATCCTGAAGGAAGTAGTCACCTCCATGACTTTTGCCAAGTCAAATTCTAGTAGAAGACATCTTGAGATGGAGTACTTCAGATAAATGAAAGATCCTTCCAAATAAGAATTTGTTTCCACCCAGTTTGAACTGGGGACCTTTCGTGTTAGTTTAACGTGATAACCACTACACTATGGAAACATCCTGAAGGAAGAAGTCACCTCCATGACTTTTGGCAAGTCAAATTCTAGTAGAAGACATCTTGAGATAAAGTACTTCAGATCAATGAAAGATCCCTCCAAATAAGAATTTGTTTCCACCCAGTTTCGAACTGGGGACCTTTCGCGTGTTAGGCGAACGTGATAACCACTACACTATGGAAACATCCTGAAGGAAGAAGTCACCTCCATGACTTTTGGCAAGTCAAATTCTAGTAGAAGACATTTTGAGATGGAGTACTTCAGATCAATGCAAGATCCTTCCAAATAAGAATTTGTTTCCACCCAGTTTCGAACTGGGGACCTTTCGGCGTGTTAAGCTTAACGTGATAACCACTACACTATGGAAACATCCTGAAGGAAAGTAGTCACCTCCATGACTTTTGGAGTCAAATTCTAGTAGAAGACATCTTGAGATAAAGTACTTCAGATCAATGAAAGATCCTTCCAAATAAGAATTTGTTTCCACCCAGTTTGAACTGGGGACCTTTCACTACACTATGTGAAGGGCTGAACGTGATAACCACTACACTATGGAAACATCCTGAACAAAAGAAGTCACCTCCATGACTTTTGGCAAGTCAAATTCTAGTAGAAGACATCTTGAGATAAAGTACTTCAGATCAATGAAAGATCCCTCCAAATAAGAATTTGTTTCCACCCAGTTTCGAACTGGGGACCTTTCGCGTGTGAGGCGAACGTGATAACCACTACACTATGGAAACATCCTGAAGAAAGAAGTCACCTCCATGACTTTTGGCAAGTCAAATTCTAGTAGAAGACATCTTGAGATACAGTACTTCAGATCAATGAAAGATCCCTCCAAATAAGAATTTGTTTCCACCCAGTTTCGAACTGGGGACCTTTCGCGTGTTAGGCGAACGTGATAACCACTACACTATGGAAACATCCTGAAGGAAGAAGTCACCTCCATGACTTTTGGCAAGTCAAATTCTAGTAGAAGACATCTTGAGATACAGTACTTCAGATCAATGAAAGATCCTTCCAAAAAGAATTTGTTTCCACCCAGTTTCGAACTGGGGACCTTTCGCGTGTTAGGCGAACGTGATAACCACTACACTATGGAAACATCCTGAAGGAAGAAGTCACCTCCATGACTTTTGGCAAGTCAAATTCTAGTAGAAGACATCTTGAGATAAAGTACTTCAGATCAATGAAAGATCCTCCAAATAAGAATTTGTTTCCACCCAGTTTCGAACTGGGGACCTTTCGCGTGTTAGGCGAACGTGATAACCACTACACTATGGAAACATCCTGAAGGAAGAAGTCACCTCCATGACTTTTGGCAAGTCAAATTCTAGTAGAAGACATCTTGAGATAAAGTACTTCAGATCAATGAAAGATCCCTCCAAATAAGAATTTGTTTCCACCCAGTTTGAACTGGGGACCTTTCAGCGTGTGAAGGCGAACATGATAACCACTACACTATGGAAACATCCTGAATGGAAGTAGTCACCTCCATAACTTTTGCCAAGTCAAATTCTAGTAGAAGACATTATTGAGATGGAGTACTTCAGATAAATGAAAGATCCTTCCAAATAAGAATTTGTTTCCACCCAGTTTCGAACTGGGGACCTTTCGCGTGTTAGGTGACGTGATAACCACTACACTATGGAAACATCCTGAAGGAAGAAGTCACCTCCATGACTTTTGGCAAGTCAAATTCTAGTAGAAGACATCTTGAGATAAAGTACTTCAGATCAATGAAAGATCCCTCCAAATAAGAATTTGTTTCCACCCAGTTTCGAACTGGGGACCTTTCGCGTGTTAGGCGAACGTGATAACCACTACACTATGGAAACATCCTGAAGGAAGAAGTCACCTCCATGACTTTTGGCAAGTCAAATTCTAGTAGAAGACATCTTGAGATAAAGTACTTCAGATCAATGAAAGATCCCTCCAAATAAGAATTTGTTTCCACCCAGTTTGAACTGGGGACCTTTCAGCGTGTTAGGTTTGAACGTGATAACCACTACACTATGGAAACATCCTGAAGGAAGAAGTCACCTCCATGACTTTTGGCAAGTCAAATTCTAGTAGAAGACATCTTGAGATAAAGTACTTCAGATCAATGAAAGATCAAATAAGATGAACAATGAAAGATCCTCCCAAATAAGAATTTGTTTCCACCCAGTTCAAATTCTAGTAGAACTGAGGGACCTTTCAAATGTTGTTTCCACCCAGTTTAGAAGAACTGGGGACCTTTCAGATCAATGAAAAGCGTGATAACCACTACACTATGGAAACATCAAGGAAGAAGTCACCTCCATGACTTTTGGCAAGTCAAATTCTAGTAGAAGACATCTTGAGATAAAGTACTTCAGATCAATGAAAGATCCCTCCAAATAAGAATTTTTTTCCACCCAGTTTGAACTGGGGACCTTTCACTAGCGTGTTGAGGCTTAACATGATAACCACACTACACTATGGAAACATCCTGATGAAAGTAGTCACCTCCATAACTTTTGCCAAGTCAAATTCTAGTAGAAGACATTATTGAGATGGAGTACTTCAGATAAATGAAAGATCCTTCCAAATAAGAATTTGTTTCCACCCAGTTTCGAACTGGGGACCTTTCGCGTGTTAGGCGAACGTGATAACCACTACACTATGGAAACATCCTGAAGGAAGAAGTCACCTCCATGACTTTTGGCAAGTCAAATTCTAGTAGAAGACATCTTGAGATACAGTACTTCAGATCAATGAAAGATCCCTCCAAATAAGAATTTGTTTCCACCCAGTTTCGAACTGGGGACCTTTCGCGTGTTAGGCGAACGTGATAACCACTACACTATGGAAACATCCTGAAGGAAGAAGTCACCTCCATGACTTTTGGCAAGTCAAATTCTAGTAGAAGACATCTTGAGATAAAGTACTTCAGATCAATGAAAGATCCCTCCAAATAAGAATTTGTTTCCACCCAGTTTCGAACTGGGGACCTTTCGCGTGTTAGGCGAACGTGATAACCACTACACTATGGAAACATCCTGAAGGAAGAAGTCACCTCCATGACTTTTGGCAAGTCAAATTCTAGTAGAAGACATCTTGAGATACAGTACTTCAGATCAATGAAAGATCCCTCCAAAAAAGAATTTGTTTCCACCCAGTTTCGAACTGGGGACCTTTTCAGCGTGTTAAGCAATGAACGTGATAACCACTACACTATGGAAACATCCTGAAGGAAGAAGTCACCTCCATGACTTTTGGCAAGTCAAATTCTAGTAGAAGACATCTTGAGATAAAGTACTTCAGATCAATGAAAGATCCCTCCAAATAAGAATTTGTTTCCACCCAGTTTCGAACTGGGGACCTTTCGCGTGTAAAGCGAACGTGATAACCACTACACTATGGAAACATCCTGAAGGAAGAAGTCACCTCCATGACTTTTGGCAAGTCAAATTCTAGTAGAAGACATCTTGAGATAAAGTACTTCAGATCAATGAAAGATCCCTCCAAATAAGAATTTGTTTCCACCCAGTTTGAACTGGGGACCTTTTCGCGTGTGTAAGGCTGAACGTGATAACCACTACACTATGGAAACATCCTGAAGGAAGAAGTCACCTCCATGACTTTTGGCAAGTCAAATTCTAGTAGAAGACATTTTGAGATGGAGTACTTCAGATAAATGCAAGATCCTTCCAAATAAGAATTTGTTTCCACCCAGTTTCGAACTGGGGACCTTTCACTTTTGCGTGTTAAGCATTAAGCGTGATAACCACTACACTATGGAAACATCCTGAAGGAAGAAGTCACCTCCATGACTTTTGGCAAGTCAAATTCTAGTAGAAGACATTTTGAGATAAAGTACTTCAGATCAATGAAAGATCCCTCCAAATAAGAATTTGTTTCCACCCAGTTTGAACTGGGGACCTTTTTCCACCCAGCGTGTTAAGTTTAACGTGATAACCACTACACTATGGAAACATCCTGAAGGAAAGAAGTCACCTCCATGACTTTTGGCAAGTCAAATTCTAGTAGAAGACATCTTGAGATAAAGTACTTCAGATCAATGAAAGATCCTTCCAAATAAGAATTTGTTTCCACCCAGTTTCGAACTGGGGACCTTTCGCGTGTAAAGCGAACGTGATAACCACTACACTATGGAAACATCCTGAAGGAAGAAGTAACCTCCATGACTTTTGGCAAGTCAAATTCTAGTAGAAGACATCTTGAGATAAAGTACTTCAGATCAATGAAAGATCCCTCCAAATAAGAATTTTTTTCCACCCAGTTTCGAACTGAGCAGCTTTCGGGTGTGAGGCGAACATGATAACCACAACACTATGGAAACATCCTGATGAAAGTAGTCACCTCCATAACTTTTGCCAAGTCAAATTCTAGTAGAAGACATTATTGAGATGGAGTACTTCAGATAAATGAAAGATCCTTCCAAATAAGAATTTGTTTCCACCCAGTTTCGAACTGGGGACCTTTCGCGTGTTAGGCGAACGTGATAACCACTACACTATGGAAACATCCTGAAGGAAGAAGTCACCTCCATGACTTTTGGCAAGTCAAATTCTAGTAGAAGACATCTTGAGATACAGTACTTCAGATCAATGAAAGATCCCTCCAAAAAAGAATTTGTTTCCACCCAGTTTCGAACTGGGGACCTTTTTCAGCGTGTTAGGCTTAACGTGATAACCACTACACTATGGAAACATCCTGAAGGAAGAAGTCACCTCCATGACTTTTGGCAAGTCAAATTCTAGTAGAAGACATCTTGAGATGGAGTACTTCAGATCAATGAAAGATCCTTCCAAATAAGAATTTGTTTCCACCCAGTTTGAACTGGGGACCTTTAGCGTGTTAGGCTTAACGTGATAACCACTACACTATGGAAACATCCTGAAGGAAGAAGTCACCTCCATGACTTTTGGCAAGTCAAATTCTAGTAGAAGACATCTTGAGATAACAGTACTTCAGATCAATGAAAGATCCCTCCAAATAAGAATTTGTTTCCACCCAGTTTCGAACTGGGGACCTTTCGCGTGTTAGGCGAACATGATAACCACTACACTATGGAAACATCCTGAAGGAAGAAGTCACCTCCATGACTTTTGGCAAGTCAAATTCTAGTAGAAGACATCTTGAGATAAAGTACTTCAGATCAATGAAAGATCCTTCCAAATAAGAATTTGTTTCCACCCAGTTTGAACTGGGGACCTTTCAGCAAATAAGAAAGTTTGAACGTGATAACCACTACACTATGGAAACATCCTGAAGGAAGAAGTCACCTCCATGACTTTTGGCAAGTCAAATTCTAGTAGAAGACATCTTGAGATACAGTACTTCAGATCAATGAAAGATCCCTCCAAAAAAGAATTTGTTTCCACCCAGTTTCGAACTGGGGACCTTTCGCGTGTTAGGCGAACGTGATAACCACTACACTATGGAAACATCCTGAAGGAAGAAGTCACCTCCATGACTTTTGGCAAGTCAAATTCTAGTAGAAGACATCTTGAGATAAAGTACTTCAGATCAATGAAAGATCCTTCCAAATAAGAATTTGTTTCCACCCAGTTTTGAACTGGGGACCTTTTTGCGTGTTAGGCTTAACGTGATAACCACTACACTATGGAAACATCCTGAAGGAAGAAGTCACCTCCATGACTTTTGGCAAGTCAAATTCTAGTAGAAGACATCTTGAGATACAGTACTTCAGATCAATGAAAGATCCTCCAAATAAGAATTTGTTTCCACCCAGTTTCGAACTGGGGACCTTTCGCGTGTTAGGCGAACGTGATAACCACTACACTATGGAAACATCCTGAAGGAAGAAGTCACCTCCATGACTTTTGGCAAGTCAAATTCTAGTAGAAGACATCTTGAGATAAAGTACTTCAGATCAATGAAAGATCCTCCAAATAAGAATTTGTTTCCACCCAGTTTGAACTGGGGACCTTTCAGCGTGTTAGGCTGAACGTGATGATAACCACTACACTATGGAAACATCCTGAAGGAAGAAGTCACCTCCATGACTTTTGGCAAGTCAAATTCTAGTAGAAGACATCTTGAGATAAAGTACTTCAGATAAATGAAAGATCCTCCAAATAAGAATTTGTTTCCACCCAGTTTGAACTGGGGACCTTTTCAGTTTCGAACTGGGCGTGTTAGGTGACGTGATAACCACTACACTATGGAAACATCCTGAAGGAAGAAGTCACCTCCATGACTTTTGGCAAGTCAAATTCTAGTAGAAGACATCTTGAGATACAGTACTTCAGATCAATGAAAGATCCCTCCAAATAAGAATTTGTTTCCACCCAGTTTCGAACTGGGGACCTTTCGCGTGTTAGGCGAACGTGATAACCACTACACTATGGAAACATCCTGAAGGAAGAAGTCACCTCCATGACTTTTGGCAAGTCAAATTCTAGTAGAAGACATTTTGAGATGGAGTACTTCAGATCAATGCAAGATCCTTCCAAATAAGAATTTGTTTCCACCCAGTTTCGAACTGGGGACCTTTCGCGTGTTAGGCGAACGTGATAACCACTACACTATGGAAACATCCTGAAGGAAGAAGTCACCTCCATGACTTTTGGCAAGTCAAATTCTAGTAGAAGACATCTTGAGATAAAGTACTTCAGATCAATGAAAGATCCTTCCAAATAAGAATTTGTTTCCACCCAGTTTGAACTGGGGACCTTTCAGCGTGTGAGGTGACGTGATAACCACTACACTATGGAAACATCCTGAAGGAAGAAGTCACCTCCATGACTTTTGGCAAGTCAAATTCTAGTAGAAGACATCTTGAGATAAAGTACTTCAGATCAATGAAAGATCCTTCCAAATAAGAATTTGTTTCCACCCAGTTTCGAACTGGGGACCTTTCAGCGTGTTAGCTTAACGTGATAACCACTACACTATGGAAACATCCTGAAGGAAGAAGTCACCTCCATGACTTTTGGCAAGTCAAATTCTAGTAGAAGACATCTTGAGATACAGTACTTCAGATCAA
>NW_025962879.1:0-2500 GCF_017589495.1 Alosa alosa
GTCCGAAACAGGAGGCCGTCGGCGGCGGCGAGCAGGCTCGCCCCCTCACTCCGTCAAGCCCCGCGGCAGCCTCAGCGCCTCCAGTCCTCCGGTCCACCGGCGTGGTCCTCTGTCCACGCTGCCAGCACCAGCGTGGGTAGCTTCCCTCTCGGGGAGGCCTAAATTGCGCTCCGGGGTGGGTTCCTTTTCAGCAGCTACCTGGTTGATCCTGCCAGTAACATATGCTTGTCTCAAAGATTAAAGCCATGCAGGTCTAAGTGCACAGCCGGTGCAGTGAAATTTCTTGAATGGCTCATTAAATCAGTTATGGTTCCTTTGATCGCTCCCACCGTGCTTGGATAACTGTGGCAATTCCAGAGCTAATACATGCAAGCGGCTGACTGGCCCCTTCAGGGGGCTGGGATCTTGATGCATTTATCAGGTCAAAAACCCATCCAGAGACACCGTGCCCCGGTCCACGCTGGTGACTCTGGAGTAACTTTCGGGCCGATCGCGCCCTCGGCGTGGCGGCGTGTCTTTGAATGTCTGCCCTATCAACTTTTCGATGGTACTTTCGGCGGCCTACCATGGTGACCCACGCGGGTAGCGGGAATCGGGGTTGATTCGGAGGGAGCCTGGCTACCACATCAAGGAAGGCAGCAGGCGCAAATTACCCATTACCGACGCGGTGAGGTAGTGGCGAAAAAATAACAATACAGGTCTCTTTGAGGCCCTGTAATTGGAATATGGCGTATCTAAACCCATGGTGAGGACCCATTGGAGGGCAAGTCTGATTGCCAGCAGCGGTAATTCAGCTCCAATAGCGTATATTAAAGTTGCTGCAGTTAAAAGCTTCAAATGGTTGGATTTGAGTGGGCTGGCGGTCCGCCCATGGCGTGCCACCGTCTGTCCGTACCCTGCCTCCAGCTCCCGGATGCCCTTAGCTGGGTGTCGGCCGGGGCCCCAGGCGTTCTTTGAAAAAAATTAGAGTGTTCAAAGCAGGCGCGTAGCCGCCTGAATACGCAGCAAGGAATAATGGAATAGGACTCGGTTCTATTTTGTGGGTTTCGGAACCAGGGCCATGATTAAGAAGGGCGGCGGGGGCATTCGTATTGCGCCGCTAGAGGTGAAATTCTTGGACCGGCGCCAAAGGCAGACAGCAGCATTGCCAGAATGTTTTCATTAATCAGGGCGAAAGTCGGAGGGTTCGAAGGCGATCAGATACCCGTCGTAGTTCCGACCGTAGCGATGCCGACCGCGATCGGCGGCGTTATTCCCATGACCGCCCGGGCAGCGTCGCGGGGAAACCCACAGTCTTTGGGTTCGGGGGAGTATGGTTTGCAAAAGCTGAAACTTAAGGGATTGCCGGAAGGCACCACCAGGAGTGGAGCCTGCTGACCAATTGACTCAATACGGGAAACCTCACCCGGCCCGGACACGGAAAGGATTGACAGATTGATAGCTCTTTCGATTCTGTGGGTGGTGGTGCATGGCGTTCTTGTTGGTGGGCGATTTGTCTGGTTAATTCGATAGCGAGCGAGACTCCTCCATGCTAAATAGTTCTGCGGCCCCTGGCGGTCGGCGTTTCAACTTCTTAGAGGACAAGTGGCGTTTAGCCCGCGAGATGGAAACAATAACAGGTCTGTGATGCCCTTAGATGTATAAGGGCGCCACAATGGGTGGATCAGCGTGTGTCTACTCTCGCCGACAGGTAGTCCCGCTGAACCCCACCGTGATTGGGACTGGGATTGAAACTATTTCCCATCAGCGAGGAATTCCCAGTAAGCGCGGGTCATAGCTTCGCGTTGATTAAGTCCCTGCCCTTTGTACACAGCCCGCTACTACCCGATTGGATGGTTTAGTGAGGTCCTTGGATCGACCCCGCCCGGCTCTCCTTGAACCCTGGCCGGCGGCGAGAAAACGATCAAACTTGACTATCTAGAGAAGTAAAGTCGTGGCAAAGGTTTCGTGGGTGAACCTGCGGAAGGATCATTGCCAGTGCAGCGCCCGCAGTGTGGGGAGGCCGCCTCGGGCTGCCGAGCAGAACTCTCCGCAGGGGAGGGGCCCGGAGGGGGGTTGAGGGCGAGGAAGGAGGAGGCCAGCTTCGTCTCAATCTCGATCCCTCCCTCCCTCTTTTTTTTTTAAGCTCCGCTTGGAAAAAAAGCCCGAAACTCACTGAAAAGCCCCCCTCTGGGTGGGGGCTGACCCGATACCAACTCAGGCGGAGGGCCCTGCCAGGGACCTCCAAGCACCCGGCCAGGCTAAAGTTCCCCGGCCTGGCCGGCAGCTCGATCAAAAGACACCCTCACCTTTTTGTCCCAGGATCTCAGGGCCAAAACAAACCAAACAAAAAATAGTACAACTCTTAGCGATTGGATCACTTTCATTTCGTGCGTCGATGAAGAAGAGCGCGGCTAGCTCGCGAGGGTAATGTGGTGCAGGACACATTGATCATCGACGCTTGAGCACATGCGACCCGGGTCCATCGGGGGCTCATGCCCTATCTGAGTGGCTTTCCCAT
>NW_025962879.1:7500-8567 GCF_017589495.1 Alosa alosa
TGTGTGTGTGTGTGTGCAGGGGTGGGTGAGTGGCTTCCCAGGCCAAGGCGCTCCTGAAGCTGGGAGAGGGAGGAGTGTGTGTGTGCTCCTTTGGGCCTTAGAGTGGTGTGAAGAGAGTTGGGGCTCACAGAGGTGTGTGTGTGTGTGTGTGTGGCTACCACAGAGGTGTGTGTGTGTGTGTGGCTACCGCAGAGGTGTGTGTGTGTGTGCTACATGGGGTGTGTGTGTGTGTGTGGCTGCAGGAAGTGCGTGTGCTCCAGAATTGGGACAGGCAGCTCAGGGGAGAGAGGTGTGTGTGGCTACCAGTGTGTGTGTGTGTGTGTGCGCTCCCAGTGTGTCGCGTGTGCTCGGGGTGTGTGTGGGACCCGTGCTGGAGCCTTCCAACAGGCCTCTCTGGCTGCACAGTGCTGTGCGTGTGCTCTCAGGGTCAGACACGCGCGGGCAGGGGAGAGAGAGGTGTGTGTCTGGTTACCAGTGTGTGTGTGTGTGTGTGTGTGTGTGTGTGTGTGTGTGTGTGTGATCCCAGGTCACACACACACCTCCTGAGGTGGGAGAGGGAGTGTGGTCTGCTCCCAGTGTGTGTGTGTGTGCTGCCAGGGTCACAGACACACACACTCTGGGAGTGACAGAGGTGGTGATGTCCTGCTCAGTGTGTGTGTGTGTGTGTGTGTGTGTGTGTGTGTGTGTGTGTGTGTGTGTGTGTGTGTGTGTGTGTGTGTGTGTGTGTGTGTGTGTGTGTGTGCTGCCAGGGTCACACACACACTGCGTGGGAGAAAGGAGAGTGTGTGCTCCTGTCTGTGTAGTGTGCTCCTTGGGTCACACACACACACACACTACACACCAGGTAACAGAGTGTGTGTGTGCTCCATTGGGCCTTCAACTGCTGTCTGTGGCTGCAGAGGTGTGTCTGCTCCCAATGATATTGATGATATTGTGTGTGTGTGTGTGTGTGTGTGTGTGTGCTCCCAGGTAGTGTGTGAGCTGTGTTGGGCCTTCAGCAGGCCTCTCAGGCTAATACAGTGGTGTGTGTGTGTGTGTGTGTGCTCTCAGGGTGTTTGTGTGCTGCC
>NW_025962880.1:0-8558 GCF_017589495.1 Alosa alosa
GATATGATTTTAGCCAGCTGATAACTATGCCTGTAAATCCAACCCAGTGTTCTAGTCTGTGTAGTAAAATATTGTGATCAACAGTGTCAAATGCTGCACTAAGGTCCAGTAGCACTAGGACTGATGTTTTACCTGAATCTGTGTTGAGGCGTATGTCATTGGAAACTTTAATGAGAGAGCTGTTTCAGTGCTGTGATTTGTCCGAAAACCAGACTGAAAGTAATCAAAATACCCATTTGATGTTAGGAAGGTGGTTAATTGATTAAAGACTACTTTTTCAATAATTTTGCCAATAAAAGGTAGATTGATATGGGCCTGTAATTGTTTAGCATGGAGGCATCCAGGTTATTCTTCTTGAGAAGTGGCTTTACAACAGCTGTTTTCAGTGACTTAGGAAAAGTGCCAGACAGCAATGATACATTTACAATTTGAAGGACATCCCGCTATGAGGTGAAAAACAGTTTTGAAGAAATTGGTAGGCAGAGTGTCTAAGACACATGTGGAAGGGCTGATCTAAATTATCCCGGCTAGATAGTGGACAGGAGGCACGCACTAAATCTAGACTCCTCCGACGGAGAAGCCGAGCAAAAGAGTGAACGTACGGCAGAACATGGCACAGAAAGCAAAGAAATGAGCCATGGTGTCCCACAGAGTGCATTGTCCACGTTCCACTAGTCGCTCTGTCTTTTCTTTACACCATCAAAATCAGGGGAGAGCTAACGCGAGTCCCCACTACCAGAAATTGTGCAGTCGAGATTCCCACATTTGAGGAATTCGCGAGGGGTCAGCACACGACCGGATGTGCAATGGCCGAAGCCCGCCCCTGGGCAAACAACCTTCTTGATCATTGTATCACCCCTGGCAGGTAAGTATGAGTTGAACAGACCAAGTTGGCGCAGGGGTTCCTGGCCACTGGCAACACGCATGAGCGGTGGGCCCACCTCCAAGATTCCGTAAAGGGGGAGGGGCCTCCCTGAAAGACATCATTACTCGGAGCTTCCATAACAGCGACCTCTCCTGGTGAAGTGCCAAGTCAAGTCAAGTCAAGTCAAGTCAAGTTTATTTATATAGTCAAGTCAAGTCAAGTCAAGTTTATTTATATAGCACATTTCATACACAGAGGTCATTCAATGTGCTTTACATAAACAAAACCAAACGATAATAACAAATAAAAGCATAGAAGGGCAATATAGTCAAAGAATAGTTAAAAGGTAAAGATCATAATAAAAAGAAAACATAAAACACAAGGTAAAATCATTTAAAAATAAAGAATAATTAGTAAGCAAAAACAAAGGCAAAAGTAGTAAAAAAAGTAATAAAAGACAAAGTAGAATAATTATCGAGGCAGATTCAGAATTTGTAACTCAAAGTCAAAGTCAAAGTCAGCTTTATTGTCAATTTCTTCACATGTTCCAGACATACAAAGAGATCGAAATTACGTTTCTCACTATCCCACGGTGAAGACAAGACATATTTGACCAATTTTAAGTCCGCAGACAAACATAACATTCAAGTAAACAAAAAAGTAAGTAAATAAGTAAATAAGAGGGCACACATATAATAAAAAAATAAGAGCAGCAAAAATTTTGTCCAAATTGTGCATAGACAGTCAATAAAATACTAGTGCAAATACTGTAAAATACTATAAAATACTGTTTGACCTAAGTAATAAAGAAGAAAGTGGCATAGTGGTGCAAGTTATGTAAGAGCAGCAGAAGTGTTGTGTTTTCAGGACAACAACACCAAGTTGTAAAGTGTACAAGTGTGCAAGTGTTCAAGTGTGCAGGTGGAGAGTGCAGGCGGCCATTGTGGGTCCAATGTCCAGGATGTTATGTAGCTGAGGGTGGAGGGGGAGAGGAGGGAGAGAGTTCAGCATCCTTACAGCTTGGTGTATGAAGCTGTTGGTGAGTCTGGTAGTGCTTGGGAGCCGCAGGCTTCTGTACCTCTTCCCAGAGGGCAGTAGATCAAACAGATTGTGAGCGGGTGACTTGCATCACTCACAATTTTGGTCGCCTTTTGGGTGAGGTGGGTGGTGTAAATGTCCTTCAGGGAGGGGAGTGAAGCACCAATGATCCTTCCAGCTGTGTTCACTATGCGCTGCAGGGCTTTCCTGTTGTATTCAGTGCAGCTTCCGCCCCACACAGCGATACAGCTGGAGAGGATGCTCTCAATGGTGCCTCGGTAGAATGTGGTCATGATGGCTGGTGGAGCACTTGCTCGCCTGAGTTTTCGCAGGAAGTACAGGCGGCGCTGAGCTCTCTTCGCCAGTGATGCAGTGTTGGTGGTCCAGGAGAGGTCTTCAGCAGAAACTCGGCACCGTTAGCAGAAAGCGTCTGAGAACAGTTTGGTCTTAAGTCTAGATTTAAAACTGGCTACAGTTGGGGCCTTTTTAATGTCATCCGAAAGTTGGTTCCACAGCTGAGCCGCATAGCAGCTAAAAGCTGCTTCACCATGTTTAGTTCTAACTGTAGGTTTTACTAGCAGGTTTTTCACCTGGGACCTGAGAGGACGAGAAGGTGTGTACTGCTGAAGCATGTCTGACAAGTATTTAGGTCCTGCTCCATTTACTGATTTATAAACAAGCAATAGTGCTTTAAAGTCAATTCTGTGACTTACTGGAAGCTGTCGTGACTTTTATTGACATATATCCTTTAGTTTATATATCTTTTATGTAGTATCTTCATTCTGTGTAATATCACTGTTTTGTGAAACTGAAGTTTGTAGTATGTTCAGTGTGGGAAAGGAAGACTGGTTTAAGTGAAAGAGCAGGCCTGGCAGAAAATGGCATAGACAAGGTTTGGTGCCAGGAAATGTAAGCAAAACCTAAAGAATGGCAAAACCTAAAGAATGTATGAATAACAGGATGAGAGGGCAAAGGTGAAGTACCATATATTACTTGGTCAGTTGTCTGTAAACATAGAGTGTCTTGTCTGGGATGACTTGAAGGGGTATAAAGGCTGGACAACAGCCAGAGGATGTTAGCTTACTGAGCTTACTGAGCTTACTTTGCTCACTTTGCTCACTGCTCACTTTCTTACTTTGCTTAGCTTAGCTTGCTTCACTAACTAATGCTCCGGAGTGCATTAAAGCCATCATCTGCAGTATACATCCACGGTGTGCGGACTTCTTTTGATGTTGTATTATTTAATGTGGATTTGACACCACATAATTGGCCAGCCAGCCAGGAGTTGGAAAGGACAATATTTAGGCATCATCTCAGAGTCCAGGGTTTGGTCAGGGGAGAGGCTGATGCATAACTTAAACTAAGGTGAGCAACTTTTGCTTAATAGCAGCTAGACTCCTCTGATCAGGCTGTACACTGAGTTATGAATACTTGTCTAAAACGTCCTCCAGTCAAAGAATCTTGCTAAAACAAAGACCAAGGGATTAATACTGCAGATTATGGTAAGCATTTGTGTGTATACTAATGGAAATGATTTTGCATGTGGAAAATCAAAAGAAATCAAGAGTTCTGCATGTGGAGAACTAGGCAAATTCCTGCATGTGAAGGAATACTATAGCCATATCAAAGAAGTTTTGCATGAGGAAAACTTAAAGTTCTGCATGTGGAGAACTAACTCAATTCCTGCATGAGAAGGAATGAGAGAGATAAAAGTAACAGTTTTGCATGTGAAAAACTGAAAGGTCTGCATGTGAAGACCTCATTTCCTGCATGTGGAGGAAATAATACTAACAAGTTGAGTACAGCTGATATCAGGTCTGAATAAGTTGAAGTTGAAACACTCCAAGAGCGAGTGGATGGCCAAGTAAGGCACCTGGTGCCCGGAATAATGTTTAATAATGTTGTGGATGTAAAGCTAAAAGAGAATACAAAGAAGTGTTACTTGATTTTTAGTATATGTTGCTGGTAGAATTAGAAGTCCATGGCAGAGCATTGGTAAAAGACGTCATATATTTGCATTACGTGTGATTAAGGAGAAGAGGCTGTGTGTGTATGTGTGTGTGATACCAGGCAGAGGAGCTGCTGGTTGAAATAGGAAAAGGTGGGGGCTTGTGTAAACAGAGCAAAGGTCTGCTGGGGACAAAGGATGTAGGTCTGAGATGGTTAAGGCATGTTGAACTGGGAAATATTGGAAAATATTTCACTTTGAAAGATTTTTGGGGAATGTTTAATACTGCAAAGTGTTGGGTTGAATGTCTTGGTCTTCCATGATCAAAATATTAGAAATGGTTGATAATGAGAATGTGGTAGTGGGCAAATGGTTTTGAAAGGTTGGTAACGCCAGAACAGAATGGTTCTGAATTACAGTGGGCAGTTGTCCGCAGAAGTGGAGTGCTACTTGCTGAGAATATAATATTACCATAATAGATGGGCAAGGCAAAAGAGGAATAGCTTCATTGCTTGACACTGAGGCTGTCATAGTCACTTTGACCTTTTAAAAATTGAATTGGCAATAATGAGAGATACAGAAACAGTTCTGCTAGTTTTTGATTTTCTTTAAAATACTCTACAGTTCTATGTTAAAAGATTTTCATGATACTCTATAAAGGCAATGATATTAGTGTTTACATACTTTAGTCATATAGCTTATGTGTATAAATAATTCACTATGGTAGTAGTCCATAATGTATAGTGTATTGGTTGGTTAATAGTCTCTTTAGGTTTCTGTTATGCTTAAAAGGTCATTTCAAGTTAGCCTTGTTTATAATAAGAGTATTATTACAAGTTAGAGAGAGTTAGTGGGAAAAATCACATCTGTGCTATGCTGTGGATGAGTAGACCAACTGACAGATGCATAAGTAGGCCCGTCATGGTTAAATATAGAGTTTTAAGATCCAGGATTTGGGATGAACGCTGATGGCGGTTCCAGGTGTTGGATAAGTGTTGTTGTGTCCAGTGTTGACTAAGATATATTATGTATAAAGTAGTAGTATGTTGGCAATTGATAGGTTATATTAGTGGTAGCCTACTAATGATATACAATATATTAGCTTATCAGTAGGTGGTAGGTTCAACTGTTAAATTAGCATTGTTAAGGATAAGATAATTATGATAGTAGTTAGGCTCAGATAGCTGTTGGCATTATTAGGCTAAAGCTGGGTCAGCAACTGGCATTACTACACTGGATAGCAGTATTGAAGTTAATTTGGTTCATGGTAACATTGTTTAAGCTTAGGTATGCTTTAGAAAGATTTTGTGATGGATTATAGTTCATGGAGGACCACAGTGTTATTGGGAAAACTAATTGAATTTAAGCATCCTTTGGATAATGTTCTAGACATATACAGGAACTCAATAAGGTTTATCAATAACTCACATTGCAGTTATATGTCTGGTGTATTGTGGTATGGGTGTCATGAGTATGTGTGTTATGAGTGAACACCTTGTGGTGTTATGGGTGTTAATATACAATAAGATCAGGTATTGTTTCCATGTACATTTACAGTTAAAGGTACAGGTGACTGTTTAGCTCTGAAAAGGTGGTTTGGGCAAGGTCATTTGGTTTTAGAGCTGTCCTGCTATGTGGAAAAGGTTTATGGCTATAGGCTATGGTTATAGCCTTCCCACATAGTCCTGTTTTTGTTAAGAGTTGGAAAAGGGGTTTTTTATTGTCCACATCACTGGTTGCATAAGCCAAGATCAACTGACATATGATAATAATCAAAAAATGGTTAATATTTGAAATAACGGCGACACTGAAAAAGACTGACTCTGACTGACTTAAAACGTTTTGGATTACTACTTTATATGTAACAATCTAGATGATGGGGATATTGATGGTTTCAGAAGACCTCTGGGGATATTTAGTTTCTACCTGTCAAATGGTTTGAAGAATCATATGGTATAAGGCAGCAATTGTTGTTAGCACTGAGGGGTTATTTGATGGAAAGTGGTGCTAAGCTGCTTGGCCCTAGAGTATCATTTGTTATTTGCATAGCTATATTATAATTTAGATAATACTGTTATAATTAAGTGGTTATAGGGTGATATGGGGTGTTAGTTAATTTGCTGTGGGGGTTTTATGGGAGCTCAGTACAGAGGGAACTGAGTAGTGACTCCCTTAGCAAAATTAGTTTGTGAAATGTACTGTGGGTCTATTTATTTCTAACTAAGAATATGCATAGCTTAAACTTTTTGTGTAAAAATCATAGAAATGGGAAACTGATTTGTACTTGGTATACATAAGGGTTTTAAGTGTATCTAGCCTACACTTAGGCCATCCTTAAAAATATTCTTGTTTGCAGTAACAGCCAAAAAAATAAAAAAATGGGTCGGTAGGTAGGTCAATATTTTTTTTTTCAAGATTCAAAGTAAAAAAAAAAAGTAAAATTTTGGTCATGGTGATTACGTAGGTATGAATTTAAACAATTGTGCATATTGTGACGTAACTGACTGGGTCCTCAACCCGTGCCTTCAGGCGCATCACTGCAAACCTCAATCTGATGCAGGTTATGTAGACCAGCCTTTCTCAAACTTCTTTGACCTGAGGCCCAGTCATGGCAGACTTTGGGGCCATAAGGCTCATCTACACGTACCCAACCCCACTCCCTCCAAATCAAATTGTCATTATCATTATCACAATCATTATTATGCCTAGATTGTTATACATGCACTTTCACTTAAATATTTTGTGACATGCACATCAGAGGACTGCTTTAGTAATGGAAGATATAATTAGTTTCATTACTTTTGCATGGTTGCATGATGCTTGCATAAGAAAAGAAATACTTCTCAAAACAGAAACAATTATATGGGTGCTATTGTTTTGGGATGTTTCCCTCTTGCAAGCATCATACATTGGTATGGAGAAAAAAAATACATGTTTTTTAATGAAGTTTAATTTGAATGCCTGAATGTAAGGATTCAGGAAACACAATACCAGCTTTTTGGCGAGCAGATAGGCGTAAATCACTGATCTGTTGATCTTTAACAGATAGAAAGAAGGCTACAATAGCTTTTGGCCACGTTATATTCAAATTTGACTATACAATACTCAGTGCTATACAGTGTATTATACAATCTCTGCTCTGTTTCTATGGAAGTTCCAAAAATCAACGTCGTTCTATCAAGTGTCGTTAAACAATTAAATAGCATTCAACAGGTTGAAGCGAAGCTTTGATACCAACGTTATTGATTATTTTCAGTTTCTCTCGCGCAGACGCCTGCATTGAATGAACGCTCATACCACCACTTTATTGTATGGCTCCATGTTTAATGACATCGATAGCAGAAACGTTTGTTTTTTTTTTTTTTGTCGGCCCGCGGTATCTTTATCAACTTCGCAGCAAATTATCAGACGAAGAACCGGGCCTAATTTCACTCCACGACTCCGCGGACCATCAGTCTTGCGGACCCATATTTTGAAAAATACTGAATAGACCACAACCAATTTCAATTCATCAACACGGTCACCGTTAGACTAGAGGTGAGAAGGAATGGGAAAAGATCTGGGCACAGATCTTCCAGAACTTCGATGCCAAGTAATGGCGTTGTCGAGATGTTTGTGTGAATGAAAGCGGCGTATAGGCCATAGTGTGACATCGTAAACCAATGGTGTACAGATGACGCCACAGGGTTTTATTTAAGGGAGCCTACGTTTGTATGTAGGCAATTTATATTCACAATACTTAGGCCTACTAAAATAAATAGTATTTTATTTGTATTGGTTGTTTAGAGTAAAAAAAAAATCGGTCGGTCTTAGCATGAAGTTTACAACCCGGCAAGTCGGTCGGACTAAAAGGGGGAAAAATAAATATGTGGGTCGGTTCTAAATTGACAGGGTCGGTCGGGTTACGGCAAACGAAAATATTTTTAAGGATGGCCTTATACTTAGATTTATACTTAGAGACTGTATATGTAGTATAGTATATGTATACTGAAGGAAAGGTTTAAGGATACTTATTTACCTATAGCTAGAGGTTGGATAGATAGATGGATGCTTTAGTAATCCCCAAGGGGAAATTCAAGAATGAATGTTGAATGTTGAGAGGAGGTATGATAAGGTATGATACAGTTAATTTCATAAAATTCATTAGTACATTTTAATATTACACTTTTGATGAAGTTAAGGTGCTAAGGGACATAAAAATACATGGAGACAACTGGGGAATTATACTTCAATGGCTTAAGTGATAAATTAACTGGAAATATGTTTTGGTGGTGAGGAATGGCATAATATATTAGACCATTCACTTTGGAATGCAGCATATGGACAGTAAGAGCTTCAAAGTTATAGAATTATATAAGATAATTACTCTAGTAATGTTTAGAGAAACTGGGTAAGCTGACTAATGGTAAAGGAAATGCCATGGTCAACCAAGTAAGTATGGAAATTTGATAGTCACCTATAAGGTAATAAGTAGTGTTACAGAAACCCCAGGCTAAAGTAAAATGACTTAGTGTAAAGTGCAATTCCCCATTCTGATAGTTAAAAGAGACCAAAAAGGATCAGTTGGTAAACAGTACAATGAAAAAGTGTTGCAGAAAAGTGGTTGAGAGAATGAGGAAATATACAGATGTATGGCCTATACAAGAATTAATGGATTTAGCACTGTTACAAAGATCAGGGATTACATGAAAATTGACAATAGTAGAG
>NW_025962881.1:0-8541 GCF_017589495.1 Alosa alosa
AGTTACTATGCTAACTAGCATGCTAACAATGTTAAAATGCTAAGTATGCTAACCATGTGACTTAGCTAACTTAGTTAATCATTTTAGCAGTTATGCTAACTATGCTAACTACCATGCTAACAATGTTAACCATGTTACTTAGCTGACTTAGCTCATCATTTTAAGCAGTTTTGCTAAAAATGCTAACTAGCATGCTAACATGCTAGCATGCTAACCATGTGACTTAGCTAACTTAGCTAATCATTTTAAGCAGTTTTGCTAAAAATGCTAACTAGCATGTTAACATGCTAACTATGTTAACCATGTGACTTAGCTAGCTTAGCTAATCATTTTTAGCAGTTTTGCTAAAAATGCTAACTAGCATGCTAACTATGCTAACCATGCTAACTAGCTACAGTGGGTAGGAGTCATAGTTGATGACAAGTAACAGCTACAATGGCTGAACAGTTAAAAAGTTCAGTAGTTTAAAGGGTTAAATTGTTTAACAGTGAAATATTGTAGTGAGGACTTTTATTTTGAAACAGTTTTTGGCAGAGGAAGCAGTTGAACAGGATGTGTAGTCTTAATAGGGCCAGTTTGTATGCTTAAAGCCTGAGACTGGCAGTTGGTCCAGGTGGCCTGAACACCTGCCATAGGATTCTAATTCATGTGCTCTATTGTGATGTCATCAGCCCATGTTAAGTCTATGGGGAAATTTTGACTAGTTTTTAATTAATAGTTTAAAAAGTATAAAAGTTACAAAGTTGAAAAATACAAAGCCCACATGTCCTAAGTAAGACCTACGTAACATAGTTTGAATGAAGTTTTGCGTTACACGGTTTAAGCTGCATTAACTGCGTTAGAAGAAGAAGAAGAATAAGAAGAAGAAGAAGAAGAAGAAAAAAAGCCTTGAATAACAGTACAGTGCATTTTCATGCACTGTAATAACTAGAAAAGCATTTCCTGAAGGAAATACAGTGCATGAAAATGCAAAAATATGATGTAAAATATCATACAGAGTAAAAACAAACTATATTGGTTGCTAGGTAGATGAGGTTTAATATAGTTGGAATGACTGAACAGTTAAATAAGTGGATAGTTTAAATGGTTAAATTATTTAGGTAGATAGTTGACGATAACTGACACTTGGAATGGCTCTAATGTTTGCTAGCAGTTATGCTAACTATATTAACAAAGATAATAATGCTAACCAAGTTACTATGCTAACTAGCATGCTAACAATGTTAAAATGCTAAGTATGCTAACCATGTGACTTAGCTAACTTAGTTAATCATTTTTAGCAGTTATGCTAACTATGCTAACTACCATGCTAACAATGTTAACCATGTTACTTAGCTGACTTAGCTCATCATTTTAAGCAGTTTTGCTAAAAATGCTAACTAGCATGTTAACATGCTAGCATGCTAACCATGTGACTTAGCTAACTTAGCTAATCATTTTAAGCAGTTTTGCTAAAAATGCTAACTAGCATGTTAACATGCTAACTATGTTAACCATGTGACTTAGCTAGCTTAGCTAATCATTTTTAGCAGTTTTGCTAAAAATGCTAACTAGCATGCTAACTATGCTAACCATGCTAACTAGCTACAGTGGGTAGGAGTCATAGTTGATGACAAGTAACAGCTACAATGGCTGAACAGTTAAAAAGTTCAGTAGTTTAAAGGGTTAAATTGTTTAACAGTGAAATATTGTAGTGAGGACTTTTATTTTGAAACAGTTTTTGGCAGAGGAAGCAGTTGAACAGGATGTGTAGTCTTAATAGGGCCAGTTTGTATGCTTAAAGCCTGAGACTGGCAGTTGGTCCAGGTGGCCCGAACACCTGCCATAGGATTCTAATTGCTTAACGGCTCTATTGTGATGTCATCAGCCCATGTTAAGTCTATGGGGAAATTTTGACTAGTTTTTAATTAATAGTTTAAAAAGTATAAAAGTTACAAAGTTGAAAAATACAAAGCCCACATGTCCTAAGTAAGACCCCACGTAACATAGTTTGAATGAAGTTTCTACGTTACACGGTTTAAGCTGCATTAACTCGTTAGAAGAAGAAGAAGAAGAAGAAGAAGAAGAAGAAGAAGAAAAAGCCTTGAATAACAGTACAGTGCATTTTCATGCACTGTAATAACTAGAAAAGCATTTCCTGAAGGAAATACAGTGCATGAAAATGCAAAAATATGATGTAAAATATCATACAGAGTAAAAACAAACTATATTGGTTGCTAGGTAGATGAGGTTTAATATAGTTGGAATGACTGAACAGTTAAATAAGTGGATAGTTTAAATGGTTAAATTATTTAGGTAGATAGTTGACGATAACTGACACTTGGAATGGCTCGAATGTTTGCTAGCAGTTATGCTAACTATATTAACAAAGATAATAATGCTAACCAAGTTACTATGCTAACTAGCATGCTAACAATGTTAAAATGCTAAGTATGCTAACCATGTGACTTAGCTAACTTAGTTAATCATTTTTAGCAGTTATGCTAACTATGCTAACTACCATGCTAACAATGTTAACCATGTTACTTAGCTGACTTAGCTCATCATTTTAAGCAGTTTTGCTAAAAATGCTTAACTAGCATGCTAACATTAGCATGCTAACCATGTGACTTAGCTAACTTAGCTAATCATTTTAAGCAGTTTTGCTAAAAATGCTAACTAGCATGCTAACATGCTAGCATGCTAACCATGTGACTTAGCTAACTTAGCTAATCATTTTAAGCAGTTTTGCTAAAAATGCTAACTAGCATGCTAACTATGCTAACCATGCTAACTAGCTACAGTGGGTAGGAGTCATAGTTGATGACAAGTAACAGCTACAATGGCTGAACAGTTAAAAAGTTCAGTAGTTTAAAGGGTTAAATTGTTTAACAGTGAAATATTGTAGTGAGGACTTTTATTTTGAAACAGTTTTTGGCAGAGGAAGCAGTTGAACAGGATGTGTAGTCTTAATAGGGCCAGTTTGTATGCTTAAAGCCTGAGACTGGCAGTTGGTCCAGGTGGCCTGAACACCTGCCATAGGATTCTAATTGCTTAATTCTATTGTGATGTCATCAGCCCATGTTAAGTCTATGGGGAAATTTTGACTAGTTTTAATTAATAGTTTAAAAAGTATAAAAGTTACAAAGTTGAAAAATACAAAGCCCACATGTCCTAAGTAAGACCTACGTAACATAGTTTGAATGAAGTTTCTACGTTACACGGTTTAAGCTGCATTAACTGCGTTAGAAGAAGAAGAATAAGAAGAAGAAGAAGAAGAAGAAGAAAAAGCCTTGGAATAACAGTACAGTGCATTTTCATGCACTGTAATAACTAGAAAAGCATTTCCTGAAGGAAATACAGTGCATGAAAATGCAAAAATATGATGTAAAATATCATACAGAGTAAAAACAAACTATATTGGTTGCTAGGTAGATGAGGTTTAATATAGTTGGAATGACTGAACAGTTAAATAAGTGGATAGTTTAAATGGTTAAATTATTTAGGTAGATAGTTGACGATAACTGACACTTGGAATGGCTCTAATGTTTGCTAGCAGTTATGCTAACTATATTAACAAAGATAATAATGCTAACCAAGTTACTATGCTAACTAGCATGCTAACAATGTTAAAATGCTAAGTATGCTAACCATGTGACTTAGCTAACTTAGTTAATCATTTTTAGCAGTTATATGTTAACTATGCTAACTACCATGCTAACAATGTTAACCATGTTACTTAGCTGACTTAGCTCATCATTTTAAGCAGTTTTGCTAAAATGCTAACTAAGATGCTAACATGCAGCATGCTAACCATGTGACTTAGCTAACTTAGCTAATCATTTTAAGCAGTTTTGCTAAAAATGCTAACTAGCATGTTAACATGCTAACTATGCTAACCATGTGACTTAGCTAACTTAGCTAATCATTTTTAGCAGTTTTGCTAAAATGCTAACTAAAGCATGCTAACTAACTATGCTAACCATGCTAACTAGCTACAGTGGGTAGGAGTCATAGTTGATGACAAGTAACAGCTACAATGGCTGAACAGTTAAAAAGTTCAGTAGTTTAAAGGGTTAAATTGTTTAACAGTGAAATATTGTAGTGAGGACTTTTATTTTGAAACAGTTTTTGGCAGAGGAAGCAGTTGAACAGGATGTGTAGTCTTAATAGGGCCAGTTTGTATGCTTAAAGCCTGAGACTGGCAGTTGGTCCAGGTGGCCCGAACACCTGCCATAGGATTCTAATTGCTTAACGGCTCTATTGTGATGTCATCAGCCCATGTTAAGTCTATGGGGAAATTTTGACTAGTTTTTAATTAATAGTTTAAAAAGTATAAAAGTTACAAAGTTGAAAAATACAAAGCCCACATGTCCTAAGTAAGACCTACGTAACATAGTTTGAATGAAGTTTCTACGTTACACGGTTTAAGCTGCATTAACTGCGTTAGAAGAAGAAGAATAAGAAGAAGAAGAAGAAGAAGAAGAAAAAGCCTTGGAATAACAGTACAGTGCATTTTCATGCACTGTAATAACTAGAAAAGCATTTCCTGAAGGAAATACAGTGCATGAAAATGCAAAAATATGATGTAAAATATCATACAGAGTAAAAACAAACTATATTGGTTGCTAGGTAGATGAGGTTTAATATAGTTGGAATGACTGAACAGTTAAATAAGTGGATAGTTTAAATGGTTAAATTATTTAGGTAGATAGTTGACGATAACTGACACTTGGAATGGCTCTAATGTTTGCTAGCAGTTATGCTAACTATATTAACAAAGATAATAATGCTAACCAAGTTACTATGCTAACTAGCATGCTAACAATGTTAAAATGCTAAGTATGCTAACCATGTGACTTAGCTAACTTAGTTAATCATTTTTAGCAGTTATGCTAACTATGCTAACTACCATGCTAACAATGTTAACCATGTTACTTAGCTGACTTAGCTCATCATTTTAAGCAGTTTTGCTAAAAATGCTAACTAGCATGCTAACATGCTAGCATGCTAACCATGTGACTTAGCTAACTTAGCTAATCATTTTAAGCAGTTTCTTTAAAAATGCTAACTAGCATGTTAACATGCTAACTATGTTAACCATGTGACTTAGCTAGCTTAGCTAATCATTTTTAGCAGTTTTGCTAAAAATGCTAACTAGCATGCTAACTATGCTAACCATGCTAACTAGCTACAGTGGGTAGGAGTCATAGTTGATGACAAGTAACAGCTACAATGGCTGAACAGTTAAAAAGTTCAGTAGTTTAAAGGGTTAAATTGTTTAACAGTGAAATATTGTAGTGAGGACTTTTATTTTGAAACAGTTTTTGGCAGAGGAAGCAGTTGAACAGGATGTGTAGTCTTAATAGGGCCAGTTTGTATGCTTAAAGCCTGAGACTGGCAGTTGGTCCAGGTGGCCTGAACACCTGCCATAGGATTCTAATTCTTAACGGCTCTATTGTGATGTCATCAGCCCATGTTAAGTCTATGGGGAAATTTTGACTAGTTTTTAATTAATAGTTTAAAAAGTATAAAAGTTACAAAGTTGAAAAATACAAAGCCCACATGTCCTAAGTAAGACCCACATTAACATAGTTTGAATGAAGTTTCTACGCTACACGGTTTAAGCTGCATTAACTGCGTTAGAAGAAGAAGAATAAGAAGAAGAAGAAGAAGAAGAAGAAAAAGCCTTGGAATAACAGTACAGTGCATTTTCATGCACTGTAATAACTAGAAAAGCATTTCCTGAAGGAAATACAGTGCATGAAAATGCAAAAATATGATGTAAAATATCATACAGAGTAAAAAACAAACTATATTGGTTGCTAGGTAGATGAGGTTTAATATAGTTGGAATGACTGAACAGTTAAATAAGTGGATAGTTTAAATGGTTAAATTATTTAGGTAGATAGTTGACGATAACTGACACTTGAATGGCTCTAATGTTTGCTAGCAGTTATGCTAACTATATTAACAAAGATAATAATGCTAACCAAGTTACTATGCTAACTAGCATGCTAACAATGTTAAAATGCTAAGTATGCTAACCATGTGACTTAGCTAACTTAGTTAATCATTTTTAGCAGTTATGCTAACTATGCTAACTACCATGCTAACAATGTTAACCATGTTACTTAGCTGACTTAGCTCATCATTTTAAGCAGTTTTGCTAAAAAATGCTAACTAGCATGCTAACATGCTAGCATGCTAACCATGTGACTTAGCTAACTTAGCTAATCATTTTAAGCAGTTAAAATCATTTAACTAGCATGTTAACATGCTAACTATGTTAACCATGTGACTTAGCTAATCATTTTAATCAGTTTTTTAGCAGTTTTGCTAAAAATGCTAACTAGCATCATTTTAACTATGCTAACCATGCTAACTAGCTACAGTGGGTAGGAGTCATAGTTGATGACAAGTAACAGCTACAATGGCTGAACAGTTAAAAAGTTCAGTAGTTTAAAGGGTTAAATTGTTTAACAGTGAAATATTGTAGTGAGGACTTTTATTTTGAAACAGTTTTTGGCAGAGGAAGCAGTTGAACAGGATGTGTAGTCTTAATAGGGCCAGTTTGTATGCTTAAAGCCTGAGACTGGCAGTTGGTCCAGGTGGCCTGAACACCTGCCATAGGATTCTAATTGCTTAACGGCTCTATTGTGATGTCATCAGCCCATGTTAAGTCTATGGGGAAATTTTGACTAGTTTTTAATTAATAGTTTAAAAAGTATAAAAGTTACAAAGTTGAAAAATACAAAGCCCACATGTCCTAAGTAAGACCTACGTAACATAGTTTGAATGAAGTTTCTACGCTTAACGGTTTAAGCTGCATTAACTGCGTTAGAAGAAGAAGAATAAGAAGAAGAAGAAGAAGAAGAAGAAAAAGCCTTGGAATAACAGTACAGTGCATTTTCATGCACTGTAATAACTAGAAAAGCATTTCCTGAAGGAAATACAGTGCATGAAAATGCAAAAATATGATGTAAAATATCATACAGAGTAAAAACAAACTATATTGGTTGCTAGGTAGATGAGGTTTAATATAGTTGGAATGACTGAACAGTTAAATAAGTGGATAGTTTAAATGGTTAAATTATTTAGGTAGATAGTTGACGATAACTGACACTTGGAATGGCTCTAATGTTTGCTAGCAGTTATGCTAACTATATTAACAAAGATAATAATGCTAACCAAGTTACTATGCTAACTAGCATGCTAACAATGTTAAAATGCTAAGTATGCTAACCATGTGACTTAGCTAACTTAGTTAATCATTTTTAGCAGTTATGCTAACTATGCTAACTACCATGCTAACAATGTTAACCATGTTACTTAGCTGACTTAGCTCATCATTTTAAGCAGTTTTGCTAAAAATGCTAACTAGCATGCTAACATGCTAGCATGCTAACCATGTGACTTAGCTAACTTAGCTAATCATTTTAAGCAGTTTTGCTAAAAATGCTAACTAGCATGTTAACATGCTAACTATGTTAACCATGTGACTTAGCTAGCTTAGCTAATCATTTTAGCAGTTTTGCTAAAAATGCTAACTAACATGCTAACTATGCTAACCATGCTAACTAGCTACAGTGGGTAGGAGTCATAGTTGATGACAAGTAACAGCTACAATGGCTGAACAGTTAAAAAGTTCAGTAGTTTAAAGGGTTAAATTGTTTAACAGTGAAATATTGTAGTGAGGACTTTTATTTTGAAACAGTTTTTGGCAGAGGAAGCAGTTGAACAGGATGTGTAGTCTTAATAGGGCCAGTTTGTATGCTTAAAGCCTGAGACTGGCAGTTGGTCCAGGTGGCCCGAACACCTGCCATAGGATTCTAATTGCTTAACGGCTCTATTGTGATGTCATCAGCCCATGTTAAGTCTATGGGGAAATTTTGACTAGTTTTTAATTAATAGTTTAAAAAGTATAAAAGTTACAAAGTTGAAAAATACAAAGCCCACATGTCCTAAGTAAGACCTACGTAACATAGTTTGAATGAAGTTTCTACGTTACACGGTTTAAGCTGCATTAACTGCGTTAGAAGAAGAAGAATAAGAAGAAGAAGAAGAAGAAGAAGAAAAAGCCTTGGAATAACAGTACAGTGCATTTTCATGCACTGTAATAACTAGAAAAGCATTTCCTGAAGGAAATACAGTGCATGAAAATGCAAAAATATGATGTAAAATATCATACAGAGTAAAAACAAACTATATTGGTTGCTAGGTAGATGAGGTTTAATATAGTTGGAATGACTGAACAGTTAAATAAGTGGATAGTTTAAATGGTTAAATTATTTAGGTAGATAGTTGACGATAACTGACACTTGGAATGGCTCTAATGTTTGCTAGCAGTTATGCTAACTATATTAACAAAGATAATAATGCTAACCAAGTTACTATGCTAACTAGCATGCTAACAATGTTAAAATGCTAAGTATGCTAACCATGTGACTTAGCTAACTTTAGTTAATCATTTTTAGCAGTTATGCTAACTATGCTAACTACCATGCTAACAATGTTAACCATGTTACTTAGCTGACTTAGCTCATCATTTTAAGCAGTTTT
>NW_025962882.1:0-8516 GCF_017589495.1 Alosa alosa
TGGCTGGCCGTGGCGTTTACAGCCAAAGGCCCTCCTGGTAAAAATGATTTTATTTCTCTGGCTGTTGCAATTTGATATCAGTGGTTAATATAGGTGCCCTCAGTAAACAAGCACTTAACAAAAGACGGCAACAGTTAGAAACAATGCTGTAATTGGCTTCTTAAAGATCATACCTTGCCTTACGCATGCACATGTTCTGCGATCAGCGATTGCACTGACACAGGCTACGGTAAAAGTAACTTGGGAGACGGCGGTTGTCAATTCACTAAGCAGGATTAGAACCTGTGGCTGGCACAATGCTTCAAGTGCTTTGCACAGAGACTACTCCATTATGCTATGGGATGGCTGTTTAATGTAGTGCTTTCGGTGTTCTATCAATTATGACAGTCTCGTGGGCTGGCCGTGGCGTTGTAAACCAAAGGCCCTCCTTCACCGTAAAAATGATTTTTTTTCTCTGGCTGTTGCAATTGATATCAGTGGTTAATATAGGTGCCCTCAGTAAACGCGCCAACAAAAGACAGCAAACAGTTAGAAACAGTACGCAATTGGCTTCTTAAGAGCGTCGCCGCCGCATACGCGCATGTTCTCGCGATCAGCGATTGCACTGACACAGGCTACCAGACACTGGTAAAACTAACGGGGAGACGCGGTGGTCACGTCGAAGCAGGATTAGAACCTGTGGGGCTGGCACAATGCTTCAAGTGCTTTACAGCGACTACTCCATTATGCTATGGGATCGCTGTTTAATGTAGTGCTTGGTGTTCTATCAATTATGACAGTCATTGGCGCTGGCGTGGCGTTTGTAAACCAAAGGCCCCTCCTTCGTAAAAATGATTTTTATTTCTCTGGCTGTTGCAATTGATATCAGTGGTTAATATAGGTGCCCTCAGTAAACAAGCGCAACAAAAGACAGCAAACAGTTAGAAACAGTAGCGCAATTGGCTTCTTAAGAGTTGCCATGCCGCCGCATGCGCCATGTTCTCGCGATCAGCGATTGCACTGACACAGGCTACGGGTAAAATTAACGGGAGAACGCGGTGGTCAATTCACTAAGCAGGATTAGAACCTGTGACGCTGGCACAATGCTTCAAGTGCTTTGCACAGAGACTACTCCATTATGCTATGGGATCGCTGTTTAATGTAGTGCTTTCGGTGTTCTATCAATTATGACAGTCTCGTGGCGCTGGCGTAGCGTTTGTAAACCAAAGGCCCTCCTTCACCAAGTAAAAATGATTTTATTTCTCTGGCTGTTGCAATTGATATCAGTGGTTAATATGAGTGCCCTCAGTAAACAGCGCAACAAAAAGACAGCAAACAGTTAGAAACAGTCCCCAATTGGCTTCTTAAGAGATCGCGCGCTTGCGCACGCATGTGTTCAGCGATCAGCGATTGCACTGACACAGGGCACCAGACACTGGTAAAACTAGCGGGGAGACCGCGGTGGTCAATTCACTAAGCAGGATTAGAACCTGTGAGGCTGGCACAATGCTTCAAGTGCTTTGCACAGCGACTACTCCATTATGCTATGGGATCGCTGTTTAATGTAGTGCTCGGTGTTCTATCAATTATGACAGTCTCGTGACGCTGGCCGTAGCGTTTGTAAACCAAAGGCCCTCCTTCTCGTAAAAAATGATTTTTATTTCTCTGGCTGTTGCAATTGATATCAGTGGTTAATATGAGTGCCCTCAGTAAACAGCGCAACAAAAAGACAGCAAACAGTTAGAAACAGTAGCGCATGGTGGCTTCTTAAAGAGATCGCCTTGCGCCTGCGCCGCGCATGTTCTCGCGATCAGCGATTGCACTGACACAGGCTACCAGACACTGGTAAAATTAGCGGGGAGACCGCGGTGGTCAATTCACTAAGCAGGATTAGAACCTGTGAGGCTGGCACAATGCTTCAAGTGCTTTGCACAGGGACTACTCCATTATGCTATGGGATGGCTGTTTAATGTAGTGCTCGGTGTTCTATCAATTATGACAGTCACCCGTGGCTGGCGTGGCGTTTGTAAACCAAAGGCCCTCCTTCTCGTAAAAATGATTTTTATTTCTCTGGCTGTTGCAATTGATATCAGTGGTTAATATGAGTGCCCTCAGTAAACAAGCGCAACAAAAGACAGCAAACAGTTAGAAACAGTAGCATAATTGGCTTCTTAAGAGATCATGCGCCGCCGCGCCGCGCATGTTCGCGATCAGCGATTGCACTGACACAGGCTACCAGACACTGGTAAAATTAGCGGGGAGACGCGGTGGTCAATTCACTAAGCAGGATTAGAACCTGTGAGGCTGGCACAATGCTTCAAGTGCTTTGCACAGAGACTACTCCATTATGCTATGGGATGGCTGTTTAATGTAGTGCTTTCGGTGTTCTATCAATTATGACAGTCGTCGTGGCGCTGGCCGTGGCGTTTGTAAACCAAAGGCCCTCCTTCGTAAAAATGATTTTTATTTCTCTGGCTGTTGCAATTGATATCAGTGGTTAATATGAGTGCCCTCAGTAAACAGCGCAACAAAAGACAGCAAACAGTTAGAAACAGTCATGCAATTGGCTTCTTAAGAGATCGCCGCGCCTGCTGCGCGCGCGCATGTTCTCGCGATCAGCGGTGCACTGACACAGGCTACTGGTAAAATTAGCGGGGAGACCGCGGTGGTCAATTCACTAAGCAGGATTAGAACCTGTGAGGCTGGCACAATGCTTCAAGTGCTTTGCACAGAGACTACTCCATTATGCTATGGGATCGCTGTTTAATGTAGTGCTCGGTGTTCTATCAATTATGACAGTCACCGTGGCGCTGGCCGTGGCGTTTGTAAACCAAAGGCCCTCCTTCTCGTAAAAATGATTTTTATTTCTCTGGCTGTTGCAATTGATATCAGTGGTTAATATGGGTGCCCTCAGTAAACAGCGCAACAAAAGACAGCAAACAGTTAGAAACAATGCGCAATTGGCTTCTTAAGAGATCATGCGCGCGCATACGCATGTTCGCGATCAGCGTGCACTGACACAGGCTACCGGTAAAATTAGCGGAGACCGCGGTGGTCAATTCACTAAGCAGGATTAGAACCTGTGGCTGGCACAATGCTTCAAGTGCTTTGCACAGAGACTACTCCATTATGCTATGGGATGGCTGTTTAATGTAGTGCTTCGGTGTTCTATCAATTATGACAGTCTCGTGGTGGCTGGCCGTGGCGTTTGTAAACCAAAGGCCCTCCTTCTCGTAAAAATCATTTTTTATTTCTCTGGCTGTTGCAATTGATATCAGTGGTTAATATGAGTGCCCTCAGTAAACAGCGCAACAAAAAGACAGCAAACAGTTAGAAACAGTAACGCAATTGGCTTCTTAAGAGATCGCACGCGCACGCCCGCGGCGCATGTTCTCGCGATCAGCGATTGCACTGACACAGGCTACGGTAAAATTAGCGGGGGAGACGCGGTGGTCAATTCACTAAGCAGGATTAGAACCTGTGATGCTGGCACAATGCTTCAAGTGCTTTGCACAGAGACTACTCCATTATGCTATGGGATCGCTGTTTAATGTAGTGCTTTCGGTGTTCTATCAATTATGACAGTCGTGGCGCTGGCCGTGGCGTTTGTAAACCAAAGGCCCTCCTTCTCGTAAAAATGATTTTTATTTCTCTGGCTGTTGCAATTGATATCAGTGGTTAATATGAGTGCCCTCAGTAAACAGCGCAACAAAAAGACAGCAAACAGTTAGAAACAGTAGCGCCAATTGGCTTCTTAAAGAGATCGCCTTGCATGCGCATACCGCGCATGTTCACCGCGATCAGCGATTGCACTGGCACAGGCTACCGGTAAAATTAGCGGGGAGACGATTGGTCAATTCACTAAGCAGGATTAGAACCTGTGGCGGCTGGCACAATGCTTCAAGTGCTTTGCACAGAGACTACTCCATTATGCTATGGGATGCGCTGTTTAATGTAGTGCTTTCGGTGTTCTATCAATTATGACAGGCTCGTGACGCTGGCCGTAGCGTTTGTAAACCAAAGGCCCTCCTTCTCGTAAAAAATGATTTTTTTTTCTCTGGCTGTTGCAATTGATATCAGTGGTTAATATGAGTGCCCTCAGTAAACAGCGCCAACAAAAGACAGCAAACAGTTAGAAACAGTGCGCAATTGGCTTCTTAAAGATGCACGCACGCGCGCGCATGTTCTCGCGCGATCAGCGATTGCACTGACACAGGCTACCAGACACTGGTAAAACTAGCGGGGAGACGCGGTGGTCAATTCACTAAGCAGGATTAGAACCTGTGAGGCTGGCACAATGCTTCAAGTGCTTTGCACAGCGACTACTCCATTATGCTATGGGATGCGGCTGTTTAATGTAGTGCTTCGGTGTTCTATCAATTATGACAGTCTCGTGGCGCTGGCCGTAGCGTTTGTAAACCAAAGGCCCTCCTTCGTAAAAAATGATTTTTATTTCTCTGGCTGTTGCAATTGATATCAGTGGTTAATATGAGTGCCCTCAGTAAACAAGCGCAACAAAAGACAGCAAACAGTTAGAAACAGTGCGCCAATTGGCTTCTTAAAGAGATCGCCGCGCCGCGCATGTTTCGCGATCAGCGATTGCACTGACACAGGCTACGGTAAAATTAACGGGGAGACGCGGTGGTCAATTCACTAAGCAGGATTAGAACCTGTGGCGGCTGGCACAATGCTTCAAGTGCTTTGCACAGAGACTACTCCATTATGCTATGGGATGGCTGTTTAATGTAGTGCTCGGTGTTCTATCAATTATGACAGTCTCGTGGCGCTGGCCGTGGCGTTTGTAAACCAAAGGCCCTCCTTCTCGTAAAAATGATTTTTATTTCTCTGGCTGTTGCAATTGATATCAGTGGTTAATATGAGTGCCCTCAGTAAACAGCGCAACAAAAGACAGCAAACAGTTAGAAACAGTAACGCAATTGGCTTCTTAAGAGATCGCGCGCGCTTACGCATGTTCTCGCGATCAGCGATTGCACTGACACAGGCTACCAGACACTGGTAAAATTAGCGGGAGACCCGCGGTGGTCAATTCACTAAGCAGGATTAGAACCTGTGAGGCTGGCACAATGCTTCAAGTGCTTTGCACAGAGACTACTCCATTATGCTATGGGATCGCTGTTTAATGTAGTGCTTCGGTGTTCTATCAATTATGACAGTCTCGTGGCGCTGGCGTGGCGTTTGTAAACCAAAGGCCCTCCTTCTCGTAAAAATGATTTTTATTTCTCTGGCTGTTGCAATTGATATCAGTGGTTAATATAAGGTGCCCTCAGTAAACAGCGCAACAAAAGACAGCAAACAGTTAGAAACAATGCTTAATTGGCTTCTTAAGAGATCGTGCGCCGCGCGCGCATGTTGTTCTCGATCAGCGATTGCACTGAGGCTACAGGACTACTGGTAAAATTAGCGGGGAGACCAGCGGTGGTCAATTCGAAGCAGGATTAGAACCTGTGGGCTGGCACAATGCTTCAAGTGCTTTGCACAGAGACTACTCCATTATGCTATGGGATCGCTGTTTAATGTAGTGCTTCGGTGTTCTATCAATTATGACAGTCTCGTGGCGCTGGCGTGGCGTTTGTAAACCAAAGGCCCTCCTTCACCATTAAAAAATGATTTTTATTTCTCTGGCTGTTGCAATTGATATCAGTGGTTAATATGAGTGCCCTCAGTAAACAAGCGCAACAAAAGACAGCAAACAGTTAGAAACAATGCGCAATTGGCTTCTTAAGAGATCGCGCGCCTGCGCCGCGCCATGTTCGCGATCAGCGATTGCACTGACACAGGCTACTGGTAAAATTAACGGGGAGACCGCGGTGGTCAATTCACTAAGCAGGATTAGAACCTGTGAGGCTGGCACAATGCTTCAAGTGCTTTGCTGCTTGACTACTCCATTATGCTATGGGATGCGGCTGTTTTAATGTAGTGCTTCGGTGTTCTATCAATTATGACAGTGTCGTGGCTGGCCGTGCGTTTGTAAACCAAAGGCCCTCCTTCTCGTAAAAATGATTTTTATTTCTCTGGCTGTTGCAATTGATATCAGTGGTTAATATGAGTGCCCTCAGTAAACAGCGCCAACAAAAAGACAGCAAACAGTTAGAAACAATGCTTAATTGGCTTCTTAAGAGATACATGCGCGCATCGCGCGCATGTTCAGCGATCAGCGATTGCACTGACACAGGCTACGGTAAAAATTAGCGGGGAGACGCGGTAGATCAATTCACTAAGCAGGATTAGAACCTGTGGCGGCTGGCACAATGCTTCAAGTGCTTTGCACAGAACTACTCCATTATGCTATGGGATGGCTGTTTAATGTAGTGCTTTCGGTGTTCTATCAATTATGACAGTCTCGTGGCGGCTGGCCGTAGCGTTTGTAAACCAAAGGCCCTCCTTCGTAAAAATGATTTTTATTTCTCTGGCTGTTGCAATTGATATCAGTGGTTAATATGAGTGCCCTCAGTAAACAGCGCCAACAAAAGACAGCAAACAGTTAGAAACAATGCGCAATTGGCTTCTTAAGAGATCATGCGCCGCGCCGCGCGCATGTTCTCGCGATCAGCGGTGCACTGACACAGGCTAGACACTAAAAAACTAGCGGGGAGACCACGGTGGTCAATTCACTAAGCAGGATTAGAACCTGTAGGCTGGCACAATGCTTCAAGTGCTTTGCACAGAGACTAGTCCATTATGCTATGGGATCGCTGTTTTAATGTAGTGCTGGGTGTTCTATCAATTATGACAGTCACCATTGGCGGCTGGCGTGGCGTTTGTAAACCAAAGGCCCTCCTTCTCAGTAAAAATGATTTTATTTCTCTGGCTGTTGCAATTGATATCAGTGGTTAATATGATTGCCCTCAATAAACAAAGCGCCAACAAAAGACAACAAACAGTTAGAAACAATGCTGGCCAATTGGCTTCCAAGAGATCGCTGCGCCGCGCGCGCGCATGTTCTGGATCAGCGATTGCACTGACACAGGCTACCAGACACTGGTAAAACTAGCGGGGAGACGGTGAGTCCGCGTCAACAGGATTAGAACCTTTGAGGCTGGCACAATGCTTCAAGTGCTTTGCACAGCGACTACTCCATTATGCTATGGGATGGCTGTTTAATGTAGTGCGGTGTTCTATCAATTATGACAGTCTGGCGCTGGCGTGGCGTTTTGTAAAACCAGGCCCTCCCTCGTAAAAAATGATTTTATTTCTCTGGCTGTTGCAATTGATATCAGTGGTTAATGCCGGTGCCCTCAGTAAACAGCGCAACAAAGACAGCAAACGTTAGAAACAATGCTTGCCAATTGGCTTCTTAAAGATTGCGCATGCGCCGCATACGCATGTTCACCGATCAGCGATTGCACTGACACAGGCTACCAGACGGTAAAACTAGCGGGGAGACGGCGATTGGTCAATTCACTAAGCAAGTTAGAACCTGTGAGGCTGGCACAATGCTTCAAGTGCTTTGCACAGCGACTAATCCATTATGCTGTTGGATGCGGCTGTTTAATGTGGTGCTTGGTGTTCTATCAATTATGACAGTCTCGTGACGCTGGCCGTAGCGTTTGTAAACCAAAGGCCCTCCTCGTAAAATGATTTTTTATTTCTCTGGCTGTTTGCAATTGATATCAGTGGTTAATATGAGTGCCCTCAGTAAACGAAGCGCCAACAAAGACGGCAAACAGTTAGAAACAGTAGCATGGTGGCTTCTTAAAGAGATGCATACGCCGCTACTTGCATGTTCACCAGCGATCAGCGATTGCACTGACACAGGCTACCATTAAAATTAACGGGAGACCGCGGTAGTCAATTCACTAAGCAGGATTAGAACCTGTGATGCTGGCACAATGCCAAGTGCTTTGCACAGCGACTACTCCATTATACTATGGGATACGGCTGTTTAATGTAGTTAACGGTGTTCTATCGAATTATGACACTCTGCGTATTTGCTGGCACGTAGCGTTTGTAAACCAAAGGCCCTCCTTCTGGTAAAAATGAATTTTTTTATTTCTCTGGCTGTTGCAATTGATATCAGTGGATTTATGTGAGTTGCCCTCAGTAAACAAGCGCAACAAAAGACAACAAACAGTTGACTTTCAATGCTTGTAATTGGCTTCTTAAGGGTCATGCGCTTGCCTTGCGCACACACATGTTCGCGATCAGCGGTGCCACTGACGATACGGTAGTGCGGAGACGCGGTTGTCAATTCACTAGCAGGATTAGAACCTGGCGCTGGCACAATGCTTCAAGTGCTTTGCTGGGAACTACTCATTGTACTGTGGGATGCGTGTTTAATGTGGTGCTCGGTGTTCTATCGATTATGACAGTCTGTGGCGCTGGCCGTAGCGTTTGTAAACCAAAGGCCCTCCTTCACCGTAAAAAATGATTTTTATTTCTCTGGCTGTACGGTGATATCCAGTGGTTATTGATTGCCTCAGTAAACAGCGCAACAAAGACAGCAAACAGTTAGAAACAATGCTTGCCAGGTGAAGCTGCCAGAGATGCACGCGCATGCACGCATGTTCTCGCGATCA
>NW_025962883.1:0-8501 GCF_017589495.1 Alosa alosa
GTAAAATTGATTTTTATTCCTCTGGGTGTTGCAAATTGATATCAATGATTAATATGATTGCCCTCAGTAAAGAAGTACAAGAAACAGGACGAAAACAGTTAGATGACCAGAGGGTGGTGTCGCCAGAAACAACGCGGAGACCGCTGAAACTGCCAGAAGGGCCGCGCATCAGCCGGATTCAACAAGGACGCGAATTTAAAGTGCTATATAGCACAGCCCTGCCTATTCTATGTGTGCCACGGAGACGCTTGATTAATGCAGTGCTCATTATATACATGGTTAGAGTCTCGCGGATGCCGGGCTACTGGCGCGGTGTAGGTCAAAGTCGCTGATCGCTGCATTCCCCTATTTTGTAAAATTGATTTTTATTGCTCTAGGTGTTGCAATTGATATCAATGATTAATATAATTGCCCTCAGTAAAGAAGAACAAGAAACAGGACGCAAACAGTTACAAACAGTGAGGCTCTTTGACTTAATAAGACGTCGCGGGCGATCACCAGAGGGCGGGTCGCTGAAAACAACGCGGAGACCGCTGAAACGGGCCGTGAAGTAAAGTGCTATATAGCACAGCCCTGCCTATTCTATGTGTGCCACGGAGACGCTTGATAAATGCAGTGCTCATTATATACATGATTAGAGTCTCGCGGATGCCGGCTACTGCTTGTGTAGGTCAAAGTCCGCCGATCGCTGCATTCCCCTATTTTGTAAAATTGATTTTTATTCCTCTGGGTGTTGCAATTGATATCAATGATTAATATGATTGCCCTCAGTAAAGAAGTACAAGAAACAGGACGCAAAACAGTTACAAACAGTCAGGCTCTTGGCTTAATAAGATGTCGCGGGCGATCGGGCAACACGATGACCAGAGGGTGGTGTCGCCAGAAAACAACGCGGAGACCGCTGAAACTGCCGTGAAGGGCGGCCGGTGCATCAGGCCGGATTCAACAAGGACGCAATTTTAAAGTGCTATATAGCACAGCCCTGCCTATTCTATGTGTGCCACGGAGACGCTTGATTAATGCAGTGCTCATTATATACATGGTTAGAGTCTCGCGGATGCCGGGCTACTGCGCGCGGTGTAGGTCAAAGTCCGCTGATCGCTGCATTCCCCTATTTTGTAAAATTGATTTTTTTATTCTCTAGGTGTTGCAATTGATATCAATGATTAATATAATTGCCCTCAGTAAAGAAGAACAAGAAACAGGACGCAAACAGTTACAAACAGTGAGGCTCTTGACTTAATAAGATGTCGCGGGCTTATCACCAGAGGGCGGGTCGCGTGAAAACAACGCGGAGACCGCTGAAACGGCCGTGAAGGGCGGCCGGTGCATCAGGCCAGATTTGAACCGCCACGCAATTTTAAAGTGCTATATAGCACAGCCCTGCCTATTCTATGTGTGCCACGGAGACGCTTGATAAATGCAGTGCTCATTATATACATGATTAGAGTCTCGCGGATGCCGGGCTACTGCTTGTGTAGGTCAAAGTCCACCGATCGCTGCATTCCCCTATTTTGTAAAATTGATTTTATTCCTCTGGGTGTTGCAATTGATATCAATGATTAATATGATTGCCCCAGTAAAGAAGTACAAGAAACAGGACGCAAAACAGTTACAAACAGTCAGGCTCTTGGCTTAATAAGATGTCATGGGCGATCGGCAACACGATGACCAGAGGGTGGTGTCGCCAGAAAACAACGCGGAGACCGCTGAAACTGCCGAAGGGCGGCCGGTGCATCAGGCCGGATTCAACAAGGACGCAATTTTAAAGTGCTATATAGCACAGCCCTGCCTATTCTATGTGTGCCACGGAGACGCTTGATTAATGCAGTGCTCATTATATACATGGTTAGAGTCTCGCGGATGCCGGGCTACTGGCGCGCAGGAGGTCAAAGTCCGCTGATCGCTGCATTCCCCTATTTTGTAAAATTGATTTTTATTGTTTCTAGGTGTTGCAATTGATATCAATGATTAATATAATTGCCCTCAGTAAAGAAGAACAAGAAACAGGACGCAAACAGTTACAAACAGTGAGGCTCTTTGACTTAATAAGATGTCGGGCTTATCACCAGAGGGCGGGTCACAGAAACAACGGAGACCGCTGAAACGGCCGTGAAGGGCGGCCGGGTGCATCAGGCCAGATTTGAACCGCCACGCAATTTTAAAGTGCTATATAGCACAGCCCTGCCTATTCTATGTGTGCCACGGAGACGCTTGATAAATGCAGTGCTCATTATATACATGATTAGAGTCTCGCGGATGCCGGGCTACTGCTTGTGTAGGTCAAAGTCCGCCGATCGCTGCATTCCCCTATTTTGTAAAATTGATTTTTATTCCTCTGGGTGTTGCAATTGATATCAATGATTAATATGATTGCCCTCAGTAAAGAAGTACAAGAAACAGGACGCAAAACAGTTACAAACAGTCAGGCTCTTGGCTTAATAAGATGTCGTGGGCGATCGGCAACACGATGACCAGAGGGTGGTGTCGCCAGAAAACAACGCGGAGACCGCTGAAACTGCCGTGAAGGGCGGCCGGTGCATCAGGCCGGATTCAACAAGGACGCAATTTTAAAGTGCTATATAGCACAGCCCTGCCTATTCTATGTGTGCCACGGAGACGCTTGATTAATGCAGTGCTCATTATATACATGGTTAGAGTCTCGCGGATGCCGGCTACTGCGCGGTGTAGGTCAAAGTCCGCTGATCGCTGCATTCCCCTATTTTGTAAAATTGATTTTTATTGTTTCTAGGTGTTGCAATTGATATCAATGATTAATATAATTGCCCTCAGTAAAGAAGAACAAGAAACAGGACGCAAAACAGTTACAAACAGTGAGGCTCTTGACTTAATAAGATGTCGTGGGCTTATCACCAGAGGGCGGGTCGCAGAAAACAACGCGGAGACCGCTGAAACGGCCGTGAAGGGCGGCCGGTGCATCAGGCCAGATTTGAACCGCCACGCAATTTTAAAGTGCTATATAGCACAGCCCTGCCTATTCTATGTGTGCCACGGAGACGCTTGATAAATGCAGTGCTCATTATATACATGATTAGAGTCTCGCGGATGCCGGCTACTGCTTGTGTAGGTCAAAGTCCGCCGATCGCTGCATTCCCCTATTTTGTAAAATTGATTTTTATTCCTCTGGGTGTTGCAATTGATATCAATGATTAATATGATTGCCCCTCAGTAAAGAAGTACAAGAAACAGGACGCAAACAGTTACAAACAGTCAGGCTCTTGGCTTAATAAGATGTCGCTGGGCGATCGGCAACACGATGACCAGAGGGTGGTGTCGCAGAAAACAACGCGGAGACCGCTGAAACTGCCGTGAAGGGCGGCCGGTGCATCAGGCCGGATTCAACAAGGACGCAATTTTAAAGTGCTATATAGCACAGCCCTGCCTATTCTATGTGTGCCACGGAGACGCTTGATTAATGCAGTGCTCATTATATACATGGTTAGAGTCTCGCGGATGCCGGGCTACGCGCGTAGGTCAAAGTCCGCTGATCGCTGCATTCCCCTATTTTGTAAAATTGATTTTTATTGCTCTAGGTGTTGCAATTGATATCAATGATTAATATAATTGCCCTCAGTAAAGAAGAACAAGAAACAGGACGCAAACAGTTACAAACAGTGAGGCTCTTGACTTAATAAGATGTCGCGGGCTTATCACCAGAGGGCGGGTCACAGAAAACAACGCGGAGATCGCTGAAACGGCCGTAAGGGCGGCCGGTGCATCAGGCCAGATTTGAACCGCCACGCAATTTTAAAGTGCTATATAGCACAGCCCTGCCTATTCTATGTGTGCCACGGAGACGCTTGATAAATGCAGTGCTCATTATATACATGATTAGAGTCTCGCGGATGCCGGCTACTGCTTGTGTAGGTCAAAGTCCGCCGATCGCTGCATTCCCCTATTTTGTAAAATTGATTTTTATTCCTCTGGGTGTTGCAATTGATATCAATGATTAATATGATTGCCCTCAGTAAAGAAGTACAAGAAACAGGACGCAAAACAGTTACAAACAGTCAGGCTCTTGGCTTAATAAGATGTCGCGGGCGATCGGCAACACGATGACCAGAGGGTGGTGTCGCCAGAAAACAACGCGGAGACCGCTGAAACTGCCGTGAAGGGCGGCCGGTGCATCAGGCCGGATTCGAACAAGGACGCAATTTTAAAGTGCTATATAGCACAGCCCTGCCTATTCTATGTGTGCCACGGAGACGCTTGATTAATGCAGTGCTCATTATATACATGGTTAGAGTCTCGCGGATGCCGGGCTACTGCGCGTGTAGGTCAAAGTCCGCTGATCGCTGCATTCCCCTATTTTGTAAAATTGATTTTATTGCTCTAGGTGTTGCAATTGATATCAATGATTAATATAATTGCCCTCAGTAAAGAAGAACAAGAAACAGGACGCAAAACAGTTACAAACAGTGAGGCTCTTTGACTTAATAAGATGTCGTGGGCTTATCACCAGAGGGCGGGTCGCAGAAAACAACGCGGAGACCGCTGAAACGGCCGTGAAGGGCGGCCGGTGCATCAGGCCAGATTTGAACCGCCACGCAATTTTAAAGTGCTATATAGCACAGCCCTGCCTATTCTATGTGTGCCACGGAGACGCTTGATAAATGCAGTGCTCATTATATACATGATTAGAGTCTCGCGGATGCCGGGCTACTGCTTGTGTAGGTCAAAGTCCGCCGATCGCTGCATTCCCCTATTTTGTAAAATTGATTTTTATTCCTCTGGGTGTTGCAATTGATATCAATGATTAATATGATTGCCCTCAGTAAAGAAGTACAAGAAACAGGACGCAAAACAGTTACAAACAGTCAGGCTCTTGGCTTAATAAGATGTCGCGGGCGATCGGCAACACGATGACCAGAGGGTGGTGTCGCAGAAACAACGCGGAGACCGCTGAAACTGCCAGAAGGGCGGCCGGTGCATCAGGCCGGATTCAACAAGGACGCAATTTTAAAGTGCTATATAGCACAGCCCTGCCTATTCTATGTGTGCCACGGAGACGCTTGATTAATGCAGTGCTCATTATATACATGGTTAGAGTCTCGCGGATGCCGGCTACTGCGCGGTGTAGGTCAAAGTCCGCTGATCGCTGCATTCCCCTATTTTGTAAAATTGATTTTTATTGCTCTAGGTGTTGCAATTGATATCAATGATTAATATAATTGCCCTCAGTAAAGAAGAACAAGAAACAGGACGCAAAACAGTTACAAACAGTGAGGCTCTTGACTTAATAAGATGTCGCGGGCTTATCACCAGAGGGCGGGTCGCAGAAACAACGCGGAGACCGCTGAAACGGCCGTGAAGGGCGGCCGGTGCATCAGGCCAGATTTGAACCGCCACGCAATTTTAAAGTGCTATATAGCACAGCCCTGCCTATTCTATGTGTGCCACGGAGACGCTTGATAAATGCAGTGCTCATTATATACATGATTAGAGTCTCGCGGATGCCGGGCTACTGCTTGTGTAGGTCAAAGTCCGATCGCTGCATTCCCCTATTTTGTAAAATTGATTTTATTCCTCTGGGTGTTGCAATTGATATCAATGATTAATATGATTGCCCTCAGTAAAGAAGTACAAGAAACAGGACGCAAAACAGTTACAAACAGTCAGGCTCTTGGCTTAATAAGATGTCGCGGGCGATCGGCAACACGATGACCAGAGGGTGGTGTCGCCAGAAAACAACGCGGAGACCGCTGAAACTGCCGTGAAGGGCGGCCGGTGCATCAGGCCGGATTCAACAAGGACGCAATTTTAAAGTGCTATATAGCACAGCCCTGCCTATTCTATGTGTGCCACGGAGACGCTTGATTAATGCAGTGCTCATTATATACATGGTTAGAGTCTCGCGGATGCCGGCTACTGCGCGCAGGTAGGTCAAAGTCCGCTGATCGCTGCATTCCCCTATTTTGTAAAATTGATTTTATTGCTCTAGGTGTTGCAATTGATATCAATGATTAATATAATTGCCCCTCAGTAAAGAAGAACAAGAAACAGGACGCAAAACAGTTACAAACAGTGAGGCTCTTGACTTAATAAGATGTCGTGGGCTTATCACCAGAGGGCGGGTCGCAGAAAACAACGCGGAGACCGCTGAAACGGCCGTGAAGGGCGGCCGGTGCATCAGGCCAGATTTGAACCGCCACGCAATTTTAAAGTGCTATATAGCACAGCCCTGCCTATTCTATGTGTGCCACGGAGACGCTTGATAAATGCAGTGCTCATTATATACATGATTAGAGTCTCGGATGCCGGGCTACTGCTTGTGTAGGTCAAAGTCCGCCGATCGCTGCATTCCCCTATTTTGTAAAATTGATTTTTATTCCTCTGGGTGTTGCAATTGATATCAATGATTAATATGATTGCCCCTCAGTAAAGAAGTACAAGAAACAGGACGCAAAACAGTTACAAACAGTCAGGCTCTTGGCTTAATAAGATGTCGCGGGCGCATCGGCAACACGATGACCAGAGGGTGGTGTCACAGAAAACAACGGAGACCGCTGAAACTGCCGTGAAGGGCGGCCGGTGCATCAGGCCGGATTCAACAAGGACGCAATTTTAAAGTGCTATATAGCACAGCCCTGCCTATTCTATGTGTGCCACGGAGACGCTTGATTAATGCAGTGCTCATTATATACATGGTTAGAGTCTCGCGGATGCCGGGCTACCGCGCAGGTAGGTCAAAGTCCGCTGATCGCTGCATTCCCCTATTTTGTAAAATTGATTTTATTGTTTCTAGGTGTTGCAATTGATATCAATGATTAATATAATTGCCCTCAGTAAAGAAGAACAAGAAACAGGACGCAAAACAGTTACAAACAGTGAGGCTCTTGACTTAATAAGATGTCGTGGGCTTATCACCAGAGGGCGGGTCACAGAAAACAACGCGGAGACCGCTGAAACGGCCGTAAGGGCGGCCGGTGCATCAGGCCAGATTTGAACCGCCACGCAATTTTAAAGTGCTATATAGCACAGCCCTGCCTATTCTATGTGTGCCACGGAGACGCTTGATAAATGCAGTGCTCATTATATACATGATTAGAGTCTCGCGGATGCCGGCTACTGCTTGTGTAGGTCAAAGTCCGCCGATCGCTGCATTCCCCTATTTTGTAAAATTGATTTTTATTCCTCTGGGTGTTGCAATTGATATCAATGATTAATATGATTGCCCTCAGTAAAGAAGTACAAGAAACAGGACGCAAAACAGTTACAAACAGTCAGGCTCTTTGGCTTAATAAGATGTCGCGGGCGATCGGCAACACGATGACCAGAGGGTGGTGTCGCAGAAAAACAACGCGGAGACCGCTGAAACTGCCGTGAAGGGCGGGCGGTGCATCAGGCCGGATTCGAACAAGGACGCAATTTTAAAGTGCTATATAGCACAGCCCTGCCTATTCTATGTGTGCCACGGAGACGCTTGATTAATGCAGTGCTCATTATATACATGGTTAGAGTCTCGCGGATGCCGGGCTACTGGCGCGGTGTAGGTCAAAGTCCGCTGATCGCTGCATTCCCTATTTTGTAAAATTGATTTTATTGCTCTAGGTGTTGCAATTGATATCAATGATTAATATAATTGCCCTCAGTAAAGAAGAACAAGAAACAGGACGCAAAACAGTTACAAACAGTGAGGCTTTGACTTAATAAGATGTCGCGGGCTTATCACCAGAGGGCGGGTCGCCAGAAAACAACGCGGAGACCGCTGAAACGGCCGTGAAGGGCGGCCGGTGCATCAGGCCAGATTTGAACCGCCACGCAATTTTAAAGTGCTATATAGCACAGCCCTGCCTATTCTATGTGTGCCACGGAGACGCTTGATAAATGCAGTGCTCATTATATACATGATTAGAGTCTCGCGGATGCCGGGCTACTGCTTGTGTAGGTCAAAGTCCACCGATCGCTGCATTCCCCTATTTTGTAAAATTGATTTTTATTCCTCTGGGTGTTGCAATTGATATCAATGATTAATATGATTGCCCCTCAGTAAAGAAGTACAAGAAACAGGACGCAAACAGTTACAAACAGTCAGGCTCTTGGCTTAATAAGATGTCGCTGGGCGATCGGCAACACGATGACCAGAGGGTGGTGTCGCAGAAACAACGCGGAGACCGCTGAAACTGCCGTAAGGGCGGCCGGTGCATCAGGCCGATTCAACAAGGACGCAATTTTAAAGTGCTATATAGCACAGCCCTGCCTATTCTATGTGTGCCACGGAGACGCTTGATTAATGCAGTGCTCATTATATACATGGTTAGAGTCTCGCGGATGCCGGGCTACTGGCGCGGTGTAGGTCAAAGTCCGCTGATCGCGACCGAAGGAAACGGCCGTAAGGGCGGCCGGTGCATCAGGCCAGATTTGAACCGCGACGAATTCTTAAAGTGCTATATAGCACAGCCCCTGCCTATTCTATGTGTGCCACGGAGACGCTGATAAATGCAGTGCCCATTATATACATGATTAGAGTCTGGATGCCG
>NW_025962884.1:0-8499 GCF_017589495.1 Alosa alosa
TTTTTCACTTTTTTTGCCATAGTTCATGCATTTCACATGTCTAGGCGTGAATTAAAAATAATTTGGACAATAGTTGACATATTTTTGAAATTTGTCAAAATCTGTCTTTTTCCTGACCTTATGTGAAAACTAAGAAAATCTGAAAAGTCTGAAAAAAAAATCAGACCAATTTTTTTTCACTTTTGTTGCCATAGTTCATGCATTTCACTTGTCTAGGCGTGAATTAAAAAAATAATTTGGACAATTTGACAGATTTTGAAATTTGTCAAAAATCTGTCTTTTTTTTTCTGACCCTGACCTTATGTGAAAACTAAGAAAATCTGAAAAAGTCGAAAAAAATCAGACCAATTTTTTTTCACTTTTGTTGCCATAGTTCATGCATTTCATTTGTCTAGACGTGAATTAAAAAATAATTTGGACAATTTTTGACAGATTTTGAAATTTGTCAAAAATCTGTCTCTCATCCTGACCTTATGTGAAAACTAAGAAAATCTGAAAAGTAAAAAAAATCAGACCAATTTTTTTTTTTCACTTTTTTCCCATAGTTCATGCATTTTACATGTCTAGGCGTGAATTAAAAAAATACTTTGGACAATAGTTGACAGATTTTGAAATTTGTCAAAAAATCTGTCTTTTCCTGACCCGGACCTTATGTGAAAACTAAGAAAATCTGAAAAGTACTGAAAAAAAAAAAATCAGACCAATTTTTTTCACTTTTTTTGCCATAGTTCATGCATTTCACATGTCTAGGCGTGAATAAAAAAAATAATTTGGACAATATTTGACATATTTTGAAATTTGTCAAAAATCTGTCTTTTTTCCTGACCTTATGTGAAAACTAAGAAAATCTGAAAAGTACGAAAAAAATCAGACCAATTTTTTTTCACTTTTTTTGCCATAGTTCATGCATTTAACATGTCTAGACGTGAATTAAAAAATACTTTGGACAATAGTTGACAGATTTTGAAATTTGTCAAAAATCTGTCTTTTTTTCTGACTCCGAACCTTATGTGAAAACTAAGAAAATCTGAAAAGTACGAAAAAAATCAGACCAATTTTTTTTCACTTTTGTTGCCATAGTTCATGCATTTCATTTGTCTAGACGTGAATTAAAAAATAATTTGGACAATTTTTGACAGATTTTGAAATTTGTCAAAAATCTGTCTCTCATCCTGACCGCGAAAACTAAGAAAATCTGAAAAGTACGAAAAAAATCAGACCAATTTTTTTTCACTTTTTTTGCCATAGTTCATGCATTTCACATGTCTAGACGTGAATTAAAAAATACTTTGGACAATAGTTGACAGATTTTGAAATTTGTCAAAAATCTGTCTTTTTTTTTCTGACCCCGGACCTTATGTGAAAACTAAGAAAATCTGAAAAGTGAAAAAAAATCAGACCAATTTTTTTTTCACTTTTTTTTCCCATAGTTCATGCATTTCACATGTCTAGGCGTGAATAAAAAATAATTTGGACAATAGTTGACAGATTTTGAAATTTGTCAAAAATCTGTCTTTTTTTTTTCCTGACCTTATGTGAAAACTAAGAAAATCTGAAAAGTACGAAAAAAATCAGACCAATTTTTTTTCACTTTTTTTGCCATAGTTCATGCATTTCACATGTCTAGACGTGAATTAAAAAATAATTTGGACAATAGTTGACAGATTTTGAAATTTGTCAAAAATCTGTCTTTTTTCCTGACCTTATGACCTTATGTGAAAACTAAGAAAATCTGAAAAGTCTGAAAAAAATCAGACCAATTTTTTTTTTCACTTTTTTTGCCATAGTTCATGCATTTCATTTGTCTAGACGTGAATTAAAAAATAATTTGGACAATTTTTGACAGATTTTGAAATTTGTCAAAAATCTGTCTCTCATCCTGACCTTATGTGAAAACTAAGAAAATCTGAAAAGTCTGAAAAAAAATCAGACCAATTTTTTTTTTCACTTTTTTTGCCATAGTTCATGCATTTCACTTGTCTAGGCGTGAATTAAAAATACTTTGGACAATAGTTGACAGATTTTGAAATTTGTCAAAAATCTGTCTTTTTTTTTTTCTGACCCCGGACCTTATGTGAAAACTAAGAAAATCTGAAAAGTCTGAAAAAAATCAGACCAATTTTTTTTTTTTCACACTTTTTTTCCCATAGTTCATGCATTTCATTTGTCTAGGCGTGAATAAAAAAATAATTTGGACAATTTTTGACAGATTTTGAAATTTGTCAAAAATCTGTCTTTTTTTTTCCTGACCTTATGTGAAAACTAAGAAAATCTGAAAAGTCTGAAAAAAATCAGACCAATTTTTTTTTTTCACTTTTTTGCCATAGTTCATGCATTTCATTTGTCTAGGCGTGAATTAAAAATAATTTGGACAATATTTTGACAGATTTTGAAATTTGTCAAAAATCTGTCTTTTTTCCTGACCCCGGACCTTATGTGAAAACTAAGAAAATCTGAAAAGTCTGAAAAAAAATCAGACCAATTTTTTTTTTCACTTTTTTTGCCATAGTTCATGCATTTCACTTGTCTAGACGTGAATTAAAAAATACTTTGGACAATAGTTGACAGATTTTGAAATTTGTCAAAAATCTGTCTTTTTCCTGACCCCGGACCTTATGTGAAAACTAAGAAAATCTGAAAAGTCTGAAAAAAAATCAGACCAATTTTTTTTTTCTTTTTTTTCCCATATTTCATGCATTTCACATGTCTAGGCGTGAATAAAAAAATAATTTGGACAATATTGACATATTTTGAAATTTGTCAAAAATCTGTCTTTTTTTTCCTGACCTTATGTGAAAACTAAGAAAATCTGAAAAGTACTGAAAAAAATCAGACCAATTTTTTTTCACTTTTTTTTTGCCATAGTTCATGCATTTCACTTGTCTAGGCGTGAATTAAAAATAATTTGGACAATTTTGACATATTTTGAAATTTGTCAAAAATCTGTCTTTTTTCCTGACCTTATGTGAAAACTAAGAAAATCTGAAAAGTACGAAAAAAATCAGACCAATTTTTTTTCACTTTTGTTGCCATAGTTCATGCATTTCATTTGTCTAGACGTGAATTAAAAAATAATTTGGACAATTTTTGACAGATTTTGAAATTTGTCAAAAATCTGTCTCTCATCCTGACCGCGAAAACTAAGAAAATCTGAAAAGTACGAAAAAAATCAGACCAATTTTTTTTCACTTTTTTTCCCATAGGTCATGCATTTTACATGTCTAGACGTGAATTAAAAAATACTTTGGACAATAGTTGACAGATTTTGAAATTTGTCAAAAATCTGTCTTTTTTCCTGACCCCGGACCTTATGTGAAAACTAAGAAAATCTGAAAAAAAAAAAAAAAATCAGACCAATTTTTTTTCACTTTTTTTCCCATATTTCATGCATTTCACATGTCTAGACGTGAATAAAAAAATAATTTGGACAATATCTGACATATTTTGAAATTTGTCAAAAATCTGTCTTTTTTCCTGACCTTATGTGAAAACTAAGAAAATCTGAAAAGTATGAAAAAAAATCAGACCAATTTTTTTTTTCACTTTTTTTGCCATAGTTCATGCATTTAACATGTCTAGGCGTGAATTAAAAATAATTTGGACAATAGTTGACAGATTTTGAAATTTGTCAAAAATCTGTCTTTTTTTTTTTCTGACCCGGACCTTATGTGAAAACTAAGAAAATCTGAAAAGTCTGAAAAAAAAATCAGACCAATTTTTTTTTTCACTTTTGTTGCCATAGTTCATGCATTTCATTTGTCTAGACGTGAATTAAAAAATAATTTGGACAATTTTTGACAGATTTTGAAATTTGTCAAAAATCTGTCTTTTTTTCCTGACCCCGACCTTATGTGAAAACTAAGAAAATCTGAAAAGTCTGAAAAAAAATCAGACCAATTTTTTTTTCACTTTTGTTGCCATAGTTCATGCATTTCACTTGTCTAGACGTGAATTAAAAAATACTTTGGACAATAGTTGACAGATTTTGAAATTTGTCAAAAATCTGTCTTTTTTTTCTGACCCCGGACCTTATGTGAAAACTAAGAAAATCTGAAAAGTCTGAAAAAAATCAGACCATTTTTTTTTTCACTTTTTTTTGCCATAGTTCATGCATTTCACTTGTCTAGGCGTGAATTAAAAATACTTTGGACAATAGTTGACAGATTTTGAAATTTGTCAAAAATCTGTCTTTTTTCCTGACCCGGACCTTATGTGAAAACTAAGAAAATCTGAAAAGTCTGAAAAAAAATCAGACCAATTTTTTTTTCACTTTTTTTTCCCATATTTCATGCATTTCACATGTCTAGACGTGAATAAAAAAATAATTTGGACAATATCTGACATATTTTGAAATTTGTCAAAAATCTGTCTTTTTTTTCCTTTTCCTGACCTTATGTGAAAACTAAGAAAATCTGAAAAGTCTGAAAAAAATCAGACCAATTTTTTTTTTTTTTTTTTGCCATAGTTCATGCATTTCACATGTCTAGGCGTGAATTAAAAAATAATTTGGACAATTTTTGACAGATTTTGAAATTTGTCAAAAATCTGTCTTTTTTTCTGACCCCTGACCTTATGTGAAAACTAAGAAAATCTGAAAAGAAACTGAAAAAAAATCAGACCAATTTTTTTTTTCACTTTTTTTGCCATAGTTCATGCATTTCATTTGTCTAGGCGTGAATTAAAAAATAATTTGGACAATTTTTGACAGATTTTGAAATTTGTCAAAAATCTGTCTTTTTTTTTCTGACCCTGACCTTATGTGAAAACTAAGAAAATCTGAAAAGTACTGAAAAAAAATCAGACCAATTTTTTTTTCACTTTTTTTTTTCCCATAGTTCATGCATTTCACATGTCTAGGCGTGAATTAAAAAATACTTTGGACAATAGTTGACAGATTTTGAAATTTGTCAAAAATCTGTCTTTTTTTTTTTCTGACCCGGACCTTATGTGAAAACTAAGAAAATCTGAAAAAAGTCTGAAAAAAATCAGACCAATTTTTTTTCACTTTTTTTTGCCATAGTTCATGCATTTCATTTGTCTAGGCGTGAATTAAAAAATAATTTGGACAATTTTTGACAGATTTTGAAATTTGTCAAAAATCTGTCTTTTTTTCTTTCCTGACCTTATGTGAAAACTAAGAAAATCTGAAAAGTCTGAAAAAAATCAGACCAATTTTTTTTTTTCACTTTTTTGCCATAGTTCATGCATTTCACTTGTCTAGGCGTGAATTAAAAAATACTTTGGACAATAGTTGACAGATTTTGAAATTTGTCAAAAATCTGTCTTTTTTTCTGACCCGGACCTTATGTGAAAACTAAGAAAATCTGAAAAGTGAAAAAATCAGACCAATTTTTTTTCACTTTTTTTTGCCATAGTTCATGCATTTCATTTGTCTAGGCGTGAATTAAAAAATAATTTGGACAATAGTTGACAGATTTTGAAATTTGTCAAAATCTGTCTTTTTTCCTGACCCCGGACCTTATGTGAAAACTAAGAAAATCTGAAAAGTCCGAAAAAAATCAGACCAATTTTTTTTTTCACTTTTTTTTCCCATAGTTCATGCATTTCACATGTCTAGGCGTGAATTAAAAAATAATTTGGACAATAGTTGACAGATTTTGAAATTTGTCAAAAATCTGTCTTTTTTTTCCTGACCCCGGACCTTATGTGAAAACTAAGAAAATCTGAAAAGTCTGAAAAAAAAATCAGACCAATTTTTTTTTTTTTCACTTTTTTTTGCCATAGTTCATGCATTTCACATGTCTAGGCGTGAATTAAAAAATAATTTGGACAATATTTGACAGATTTTGAAATTTGTCAAAAATCTGTCTTTTTTTTTCCTGACCCCGGACCTTATGTGAAAACTAAGAAAATCTGAAAAGTCTGAAAAAAAAAATCAGACCAATTTTTTTTTCACTTTTTTTGCCATAGTTCATGCATTTCACATGTCTAGGCGTGAATAAAAAAATAATTTGGACAATTTTTGACAGATTTTGAAATTTGTCAAAAATCTGTCTTTTTCCTCATCCTTACCTTATGTGAAAACTAAGAAAATCTGAAAAGTCTGAAAAAAAAATCAGACCAATTTTTTTTCACTTTTTTTTGCCATAGTTCATGCATTTCACTTGTCTAGGCGTGAATTAAAAATAATTTGGACAATAGTTGACAGATTTTGAAATTTGTCAAAAATCTGTCTTTTTTTTTTCTGACCCCGAACCTTATGTGAAAACTAAGAAAATCTGAAAAGTACGAAAAAAATCAGACCAATTTTTTTTTCACTTTTGTTGCCATAGTTCATGCATTTCATTTGTCTAGGCGTGAAAAAAAAATAATTTGGACAATTTTTGACAGATTTTGAAATTTGTCAAAAATCTGTCTCTTTTCCTGACCGTGAAAACTAAGAAAATCTGAAAAGTACGAAAAAAATCAGACCAATTTTTTTTCACTTTTTTTGCCATAGTTCATGCATTTCACTTGTCTAGACGTGAATTAAAAAATACTTTGGACAATAGTTGACAGATTTTGAAATTTGTCAAAAATCTGTCTTTTTTTTCTGACCCCGGACCTTATGTGAAAACTAAGAAAATCTGAAAAGTCTGAAAAAAAATCAGACCAATTTTTTTTTCACTTTTTTGCCATAGTTCATGCATTTCACTTGTCTAGGCGTGAATTAAAAAATAATTTGGACAATAGTTGACAGATTTTGAAATTTGTCAAAAATCTGTCTTTTTTTTTCCTGACCCGGACCTTATGTGAAAACTAAGAAAATCTGAAAAGTACGAAAAAAATCAGACCAATTTTTTTTTTCACTTTTTTGCCATAGTTCATGCATTTCATTTTGTCTAGGCGTGAATTAAAAAATAATTTGGACAATTTTTGACAGATTTTGAAATTTGTCAAAAATCTGTCTTTTTTTCCTGACCTTATGTGAAAACTAAGAAAATCTGAAAAGTCACTGAAAAAAATCAGACCAATTTTTTTTTCACTTTTTTTGCCATAGTTCATGCATTTCACTTGTCTAGGCGTGAAAAAAAAAAATACTTTGGACAATAGTTGACAGATTTTGAAATTTGTCAAAAATCTGTCTTTTTTCCTGACCCGGACCTTATGTGAAAACTAAGAAAATCTGAAAAGTACGAAAAAAATCAGACCAATTTTTTTTTCACTTTTTTTCCCATATTTCATGCATTTCACATGTCTAGACGTGAATAAAAAAATAATTTGGACAATATCTGACATATTTTGAAATTTGTCAAAAATCTGTCTTTTTTCCTGACCTTATGTGAAAACTAAGAAAATCTGAAAAGTACGAAAAAAATCAGACCAATTTTTTTTCACTTTTTTTTGCCATAGTTCATGCATTTCACTTGTCTAGACGTGAATTAAAAATAATTTGGACAATTTTTGACAGATTTTGAAATTTGTCAAAAATCTGTCTTTTTTTCTGACCCGGACCTTATGTGAAAACTAAGAAAATCTGAAAAGTCTGAAAAAAAATCAGACCAATTTTTTTTCACTTTTGTTGCCATAGTTCATGCATTTCATTTGTCTAGACGTGAATTAAAAAATAATTTGGACAATTTTTGACAGATTTTGAAATTTGTCAAAAATCTGTCTCTCATCCTGACCGCGAAAACTAAGAAAATCTGAAAAGTACGAAAAAAATCAGACCAATTTTTTTTCACTTTTTTTCCCATAGGTCATGCATTTTACATGTCTAGGCGTGAATTAAAAATACTTTGGACAATAGTTGACAGATTTTGAAATTTGTCAAAATCTGTCTTTTTTTCCTGACCCCGGACCTTATGTGAAAACTAAGAAAATCTGAAAAGTACTGAAAAAAAATCAGACCAATTTTTTTTTCACTTTTTTTCCCATAGTTCATGCATTTCACATGTCTAGGCGTGAATAAAAAAAATAATTTGGACAATATTTGACATATTTTGAAATTTGTCAAAAATCTGTCTTTTTTCCTGACCTTATGTGAAAACTAAGAAAATCTGAAAAGTCTGAAAAAAAAATCAGACCAATTTTTTTTTTTCACTTTTTTTTGCCATAGTTCATGCATTTAACATGTCTAGGCGTGAATTAAAAATAATTTGGACAATTTTTGACAGATTTTGAAATTTGTCAAAATCTGTCTTTTTTTCTGACCCTGACCTTATGTGAAAACTAAGAAAATCTGAAAAGTACGAAAAAAAATCAGACCAATTTTTTTCACTTTTTTTGCCATAGTTCATGCATTTCATTTGTCTAGGCGTGAATTAAAAAATAATTTGGACAATTTTTGACAGATTTTGAAATTTGTCAAAAATCTGTCTTTTTCCTGACCTTATGTGAAAACTAAGAAAATCTGAAAAGTGAAAAAAAATCAGACCAATTTTTTTTTCACTTTTTTTTGCCATAGTTCATGCATTTCACATGTCTAGGCGTGAATTAAAAATACTTTGGACAATAGTTGACAGATTTTTGAAATTTGTCAAAAATCTGTCTTTTTGA
>NW_025962885.1:0-28069 GCF_017589495.1 Alosa alosa
AAAGTCTCATCAATGACCACCTCACTTAGTCCTTAAAAGCCTAAAAGTTCCTCAGCCCGAGCAACAGTCTCCATTTTTAGTCTCTTTTTCCCCGAATGTTTGGTTGCCCACCCCTTTGCAATATTAAAGGCTGTATGCCCATCTCTCCCCATCGAAGACCCCAATTTTCCTGAAGGTGTCTCTTGAATTTCAGAGTTCATAGTGTTCTTTTCAAAATGACTTGTGTTGTGTACATCAATTTTTTGCATTGCCGGCAAGTGAATTCTTTTTTTTGCACCTGGGGGCTGGTTTATGATTTCCGTGAGAATTTTTTTTTCCAATCTTTGGAAGGATACAGGTGGGTTTTCATTTTTCATTTCTATGTTTTTAGTGATGTATCATGGTTATCAATTTTTTTTGCATTAGTTTGACTGTTTTCTTAGCTCTGGACTGGTAGGTATGTATTTGTTTTCTTATTGTCTTTAGGCATATAATTTTTTCTCTGTTGTCTTTAGTTGATGCTTTTTTTTGCCTTTTTGGTCACATCGGTTATTGCTGAAACGGTCCGCATTCCACTTTTAGGAAGCCCATGGTTCGTGTCCACATCGGTTATTTATTAAATCGGTTTTATTGCAGCGGGTCCGCGTCCCGTTTGAAACCCACATCGCTGTCATGTCTAAATCCATAATGTTTTTTGTCATAATCCCAGGTAGGTTTGGTTTTTGTCATAATTATGTAGATTTTGTTTTTTTTGAGGAACCCTATGTCCTTTTTGCCAGTGAACCTCTGTCCATTCATTATTTGTTGGTCGTTGTTCAAGCTTTAGCCACCTGACGTTTGATATTTTTTTTTATCTTTATCAAGTGAGCTTGAACTGTTAGCTAAGCTTTTAGGCTGAGGTGGAAACTGAAGGCGATGTTCACCGTCGATTGACTCGACAAGACTGAGACTCAATCGGTCGGTCGCCTCCTTTTATAACCTCTGGGGGTTTCCACGATGTTCGATGTTTGATGTATTTGTTTGGTATTGTTTTGATCAGTAAGTCATATTTATGTACAAAGTACTTTTTGTTGGTCCAGGTAAAGTGGTTTGTATTTCTTTTTTTTTTTGTTGACATATATTTTGGTGGCTTTCACCTCTGTATTGAGTCATTTTCATGCAATATAGTACTTTTGCAGGTCCAGGTAAAGTGGTTTATTTCTTTTTTAATTTTTGTTGACATTTATTTTGGTATTATTTCTGGGTATGTATTGGGTCATTTTTTGGTAACAATAATAATTTTTTGGGATCCAAGGTAAGTGGTTTTGTATTTTGAATTAGTATTTCACTTGTAGACATTATGTTTGTATAAATTGTTTTTTAATTTGTTTTTTTTAAAATGAACACTGCTGGCAGCCAGTGATATTGGGGGAGCACTGGCGTGTTAGGTAAGGTTTGTCCTTTGCCCAGCTCTCGGGTCAGAGGACCAGGGTCCAAAGGGTTATAGTTGGGATTAGGGCTAGGGGTGGGCTTGGGGTAGGATATTTGGTTGGGGGGTAGGGGTGGGGGGTTTAGGGTTAGGGTTAGGGGCAAAGAGTCAGGTCAGGGTCATCCCCCCCTCCTCACAAGGAGCCAGGCAAGGTTGGGCACTGTCCATCACCCACACAACGCGATTGTCCACTCAGCAGGTCTACTGTAACCTTTTGCCTTCCTATTAATTTCCCCGTCTGTAGGGAGGTTTCCCGCAACTGCCTGTCAATTTACAGTATTTACTTTTGTACTCCACATCGTGTGGCGGGGTTTGGGGTTACTGTTTGTTCTTGTGCGGGTCAGTGCTGGCGAACTTCACCGCCTGCACTGGTGTGATTGGCGTTGGTGGGATTGCGTGTTAGTTTTTCCATTTTTTTTTTTTCCAGTTGGAGGATTGTGGAGTCAGCTTTGGAAGTCCAGGTTCCAGGATGAACTCAAGTAAGTCCCCTAGCTGTTTGGTTATTCTCTGCAAGTGTACTCCATGTATTCTTTTTTGTGTTCTATTTGTATTTTAACCCTTGGTTGTTTTGGTGCTTTGCAGGTGCACTGGAGTAAGAGGAGGGTCCATTGGTGTTGGAAGGAGAGGAAAGTCCTCATCCAATGACCACTTCCGCCTCTTAGTCTCGCCATCCTAAGAGTTCCTCAGCCCCAGCAACAGTCTCCATTTTAGTCTCTTTTCCCAGATGTTTGGTTGCCCACCCCTTTGCAATATTAAAGGCTGTATGCCCATCTCTCCCATCAAAGACCCCAAATTTTCTGGAGTGTCTCTTGAATTTCAAGTTCATAATGTTCTTTTCAAAATGACTTGTGTTGTGTACATCCATTTTTGCATTGCCGCAAGTAATTCTTGCACTTTTGCACTGGGGAGGCTGGTTTTATGATTTCATTGAGGAATTTTTCCAATCTTTGGAAGGATACAGGTGGGTTTTCATTTTTGTTTCTATGTTTTTTTTAGGTGATGTATCATCGTTATCAATTTTGCATTAGTTTGACTGTTTTTCTTAGCTCTGACTGGTAGGTATGTATTTGTTTTTTTCTTATTGTCTTTAGGCATATAATTGTTTTCTCTGTTTTTTAGTTGATGCTTTTTTTTGCCTTTTGGTCACATCGGTTATTGCTGAAACGGTCCGTGATTCCACTTTTGGGAAGCCCCATCGCTTCCGTGTCCACATCGGGTTATTTAAGCCCAAATCGGTTTTTTATTGCAGCGGTCCGCATTCCGTTGAAGCCACATCGCTGCAATGTCTAAATCCATAATGTTTTTTTTCATAATCAGGTAGGTTTTGGTTTTTGTCGCAATTATGTAGATTTTGTTTTTTTTGGAACCCTATGTCCTTTTTATAGTGAACCTCTGTCCATTCATTGTTGTTGGTCATTGTTCAGAAAGCTTTAGCCCGCGACGTTTGATATTTTTTTTATATCTTTATCAAGTGAGCTTGAACTGTTAGCTAGCTTTTTTTTAGGCTGAGGTAGGCTTCAGGCGATGTTCACCGTCCGGTGACTCAGCAAGACTGAGACTCAATCGGCTCTCACGCCCCTTTTATAACCTCTGAGAGGTTTCCACGATGTTCGATGTTTGATGTATTTGTTTGGTATTGTTTGATCAGTAAGTCATATTTATGTACAAGAGTACTTTTTGTTGGTCCAGGTAAAGTGGTTTGTATTTCTTTTTTTTTTTTTGTTGACATATATTTTGGTATTATTTCACCAGGTATGTATTGAGTCATTTTCTTTTACGATACAATAGTACTTTTGCAGGTCCAAATAAGTGGTTTGTATTTCTTTTTAAATTTTTTTGTTGACATTTATTTTGGTATTATTTCACCAGGGTATGTATTGGGTCATTTTTGTACAATAATACTTTTTTGCAGGTCCAGGTAAAGTGGTTTGTATTTTGGGTAAGTATTTCTTGTAGACATATGTTTGTATAAATTGTTTTTGTAATTTGTTTCTTTTTTTAGAAATCGGGTTGCTGAGCGACGTGATGTTAGGGGAGGCACTGGCGTGCATAGGGTAAGGGTTTGTCCTTTGCCCAGCTCAGGGGTCAGAGGGGGGACCCAGGGTCAAGGGTTATGGTTAGGATTAGGGCTAGGGGTGGCTTGGGGTAGGATATTGGTTGGGGGGGTAGGGGTGGGGGTTGGGGTTAGGGTTAGGGCAAGGGTCAGGTCAGGGTCATCCCCTCCTCACCAGGAGCCAGGCAAGGTTGGGCACTGTCCATCACCCACCAACGCGATTGTCCACTCAGCAGGTCTACTGTAACCTTTGCCTTCCTATTAATTTCCCGTCTGTAGGAGGTTTCCCGGGGTAACTGTCAATTTACAGTATTTACTTCTTTGCCTCATACGTGGTTTCTTGGTTTGGGGGTTACTGTTTGTTCTTGTGTGGTCAGTGCTGGCGAACTTCGCCGTCTGCACTGGTGTGATTGGCGTTGGTGGGATTGGTGTTAGTTTTTCCATTTCTTTTCCGCAGGTGAGTTGGAGGATTGTGGAGTCAGCTGATGGAAGTCCAGGTTCCAGGATGAACTGAAGTAAGTCCCTAGCTGTTTGGTTATTCTCTGCAAGTGTACTCCATGTATTCTTTTTGTGTTCTATTTGTATTTTTTAACCCTTGGTTGTTTTGGTGCTTGCAGGTGCACTGGAGTAAGAGGAGGGTCCCGTGGTGTTGAAGGAGAGGAAAGTCCTCATCCAATGACCACTGCCTCTTAGTCCTTCCTAAGAGTTCCTCAGCCCAGCAACAGTCTCCATTTTTTAGTCTCTTTCCCCAGATGTTTGGTTGCCCTGCCCCTTTGTAATATTAAAGGCTGTATGCCCATCTCTCCCCATAAAGACCCAATTTTCTGAGTGTCTCTTGAATTTCAAGTTCATAGTGTTCTTTCAAAATGACTTGTGTTGTGTACATCCAATTTTTTTGCATTGCCGGCAAGTAATTCTTGCACTTTTGCACTGGGGAGGCTGGTTTTATGATTTCCGTGAGGAATTTTTCCAATCTTTGGAAGGATACAGGTGGGTTTTCATTTTTTTTTTCTATGTTTTTTTTAGGTGATGTATCATCGTTATCAATTTTTGCATTAGTTTGACTGTTTTTCTTAGCTCTGGACTGGTAGGTGGTATGTATTTGTTTTTCTTATTGTCTTTAGGCATATAATTGTTTTCTCTGTTGTCTTTAGTTGATGCTTTTTTTTGCCTTTTGGTCACATCGGTTATTGCTGAAACGGTCCGCATTCCACTTTTGGAAGCCCCCATCGTTTCAGTATGTCCACATCGGGTTATTTAAGCCCAAATCGGTTTTTTATTGCAGCGTCCGCATTCCGTTTGGGAAGCCACATCGCTGCAATGTCTAAATCCATAATGTTTTTTGTCATAATCAGGTAGGTTTTGGTTTTGTCATAATTATGTAGATTTTGTTTTTTAGGAACCCTATGTCCTTTTATAGTGAACCTCTGTCCATTCATTGTTGTTGGTCATTGTTCAAGCTTTAGCACGACGTTTCGATATTTTTTTATATCTTTATCAAGTGAGCTTGAACTGTTAGCTAGCTTTTTTTAGGCTGAGGTAGGCTTCAGGCGATGTTCACCGTCCGTGACTCAAGCAAGACTGAGACTCAATCGGTTCACGCCTCCTTTATAACCTCTGAGAGGTTTCCACGATGTTCGATGTTTGATGTATTTGTTTGGTATTGTTTGATCAGTAAGTCATATTTATGTACAAAGAGTACTTTTGTTGGTCCAGGTAAGTGGTTTGTATTTCTTTTTCTTTTTTGTTGACATATATTTTGGTATTATTTCACCAGGTATGTATTGAGTCATTTTTACGCATAATAGTACTTTTGCAGGTCCAGGTAAGTGGTTTGTATTTCTTTTAAATTTTTTTTTGACATTTATTTTGGTATTATTTCACCAGGTATGTATTGGGTCATTTTGTGTACAATAATACTTTTGCAGGTCCAGGTAAGTGGTTTGTATTTTGGGTAAAGTATTTCTTGTAGACATATGTTTGTATAAATTGTTTTTGTAATTTGTTTCTTTTTTAGAAATCGGGTTGCTGGCGGCGGTGATGTTGGGGGAGGCACTGGCGTGTTAGGTAAGGGTTTGTCCTTTGCCCAGCTCCGGGGTCAGAGGGGGGACCCAGGGTCAAGGGTTATGGTTAGGATTAGGGCTAGGGGTGGGCTTGGGGTAGGATATTGGTTGGGGTAGGGGTGGGGGGTTGGGGTTAGGGTTAGGGCAAGGGTCAGGTCAGGGTCATCCCCCCACCAGGAGCCAGGCAAGGTTGGGCACTGTCCATCACCCACACCCAACGCCGATTGTCCACTCAGCAGGTCTACTGTAACCTTTGCCTTCCTATTAATTTCCCCGTCTGTAGGGAGGTTTCCCCAGGTAACTGTCAATTTACAGTATTTACTTCTTGTACTCATATTGTGGCGGGTTTGGGGGTTACTGTTTGTTCTTGTGTGGTCAGTGCTGGCGAACTCGCCTGCACTGGTGTGATTGGCGTTAGTGGGATTGGTGTTAGTTTTTTCCATTTCTTTTCCGCAGGTGAGTTGGAGGATTGTGGAGTCAGCGATGGAAGTCCAGGTTCAGGATGAACTCAAGTAAGTCCCTAGCTGTTTGGTTATTCTCTGCAAGTGTACTCCATGTATTCTTTTTGTGTTCTATTTGTATTTTAACCCTTGGTTGTTTTGGTGCTTGCAGGTGCACTGGAGTAAGAGGAGGGGTCCCTGGTGTTGGAAGGAGAGGAAAGTCCTCATCCAATGACCACTGCCTCTTAGTCCTTAAGCCTAAGAGTTCCTCAGCCCGAGCAACAGTCTCCATTTTTAGTCTCTTTCCCAGATGTTTGGTTGCCCACCCTTTGCAATATTAAAGGCTGTATGCCCATCTCTCCCCATCAAAGACCCCAATTTTCTGAGTGTCTCTTGAATTTCAAGTTCATAATGTTCTTTCAAAATGACTTGTGTTGTGTACATCCATTTTTTTGCATTGCCGGCAAGTAATTCTTGCACTTTTGCACTGGGGAGGCTGGTTTTATGATTTCCGTGAGGAATTTTTCCAATCTTTGGAAGGATACAGGTGGGTTTTCATTTTTGTTTCTATGTTTTTAGGTGATGTATCATCGTTATCAATTTTGCATTAGTTTGACTGTTTTTCTTAGCTCTGGACTGGTAGGTATGTATTTGTTTTTCTTATTGTCTTTAGGCATATAATTGTTTTCTCTGTTGTCTTTAGTTGATGCTTTTTTTTTTTTTTTTTCACATCGGTTATTGCTGAAACGGTCCGCATTCCACTTTTGGGAAGCCCCATCGTTTCCGTGTCCACATCGGTTATTTCGCCCAAATCGGTTTTTATTGCAGCGGTCCGCATTCCCGTTTCGGGAAGCCACATCGCTGCAATGTCTAAATCCATAATGTTTTTTGTCATAATCAGGTAGGTTTTGGTTTTTGTCATAATCATGTAGATTTTGTTTTTTAGGAACCCTATGTCCTTTTTTATAGTGAACCTCTGTCCATTCATTGTTGTTGGTCATTGTTCAAGCTTTAGCACGACGTTTCGATATTTTTTTATATCTTTATCAAGTGAGCTTGAACTGTTAGCTAGCTTTTTTTAGGCTGAGGTAGGCTTCAGGCGATGTTCACCGTCCGGTGACTCGAGCAAGACTGAGACTCAATCGGTCTACGCCTCCTTTTATAACCTCTGAGAGGTTTCCACGATGTTCGATGTTTGATGTATTTGTTTGGTATTGTTTGATCAGTAAGTCATATTTATGTACAAGAGTACTTTTGTTGGTCCAGGTAAGTGGTTTGTATTTCTTTTTTTATTTTTTGTTGACATATATTTTGGTATTATTTCACCAGGTATGTATTGAGTCATTTTTACGTACAATAGTACTTTTGCAGGTCCAGGTAAGTGGTTTGTATTTCTTTTTAAATTTTTTTGTTGACATTTATTTTGGTATTATTTCACCAGGTATGTATTGGGTCATTTTTGTGTACAATAATACTTTTGCAGGTCCAGGTAAGTGGTTTGTATTTTGGGTAAGTATTTCTTGTAGACATATGTTTGTATAAATTGTTTTTGTAATTTGTTTCTTTTTAGAAATCGGGTTGCTGAGCGGCCGGTGATGTTGGGGGAGGCACTGGCGTGTTAGGTAAGGGTTTGTCCTTTGCCCAGCTCTCCGGGTCAGAGGGGGGGACCCAGGGTCAAGGGTTATGGTTAGGATTAGGGCTAGGGGTGGGCTTGGGGTAGGATATTGGTTGGGGGTAGGGGGGGTGGGGGTTGGGGTTAGGGTTAGGGCAAGGGTCAGGTCAGGGTCATCCCCCTCCTCACCAGGAGCCAGGCAAGGTTGGGCACTGTCCATCACCCACACCCAACGCGATTGTCCACTCAGCAGGTCTACTGTAACCTTTGCCTTCCTATTAATTTCCCCCGTCTGTAGGGAGGTTTCCCCGGGGTAACTGTCAATTTACAGTATTTACTTCTTGTACTCATACGTGTGGCGGGTTTGGGGGTTACTGTTTGTTCTTGTGTGGTCAGTGCTGGCGAACTCGCCGTCTGCACTGGTGTGATTGGCGTTGGTGGGATTGGTGTTAGTTTTTCCATTTCTTTTTCCGCAGGTGAGTTGGAGGATTGTGGAGTCAGCGATGGAAGTCCAGGTTCCAGGATGAACTCAAGTAAGTCCCTAGCTGTTTGGTTATTCTCTGCAAGTGTACTCCATGTATTCTTTTTGTGTTCTATTTGTATTTTAACCCTTGGTTGTTTTGGTGCTTGCAGGTGCACTGGAGTAAGAGGAGGGTCCCGTGGTGTTGGAAGGAGAGGAAAGTCCTCATCCAATGACCACTCGCCTCTTAGTCCTTAAGCCTAAGAGTTCCTCAGCCCGAGCAACAGTCTCCATTTTTAGTCTCTTTCCCAGATGTTTGGTTGCCCACCCCTTTGCAATATTAAAGGCTGTATGCCCATCTCTCCCCATCAAAGACCCCAATTTTCTGAGTGTCTCTTGAATTTCAAGTTCATAATGTTCTTTCAAAATGACTTGTGTTGTGTACATCCATTTTTTTGCATTGCCGGCAAGTAATTCTTGCACTTTTGCACTGGGGAGGCTGGTTTTATGATTTCCGAGGAATTTTTCCAATCTTTGGAAGGATACAGGTGGGTTTTCATTTTTGTTTCTATGTTTTTTTAGGTGATGTATCATCGTTATCAATTTTGCATTAGTTTGACTGTTTTTCTTAGCTCTGGACTGGTAGGTATGTATTTGTTTTTCTTATTGTCTTTAGGCATATAATTGTTTTCTCTGTTGTCTTTAGTTGATGCTTTTTTGCCTTTTGGTCACATCGGTTATTGCTGAAGCGGTCCGCATTCCACTTTTGGGAAGCCCCATCGTTTCCGTGTCCACATCGGTTATTTAAGCCCAAATCGGTTTTTTTATTGCAGCGGTCCGCATTCCGTTTCGGGAAGCCACATCGCTGCAATGTCTAAATCCATAATGTTTTTGTCATAATCAGGTAGGTTTTGGTTTTGTCATAATCATGTAGATTTTGTTTTTAGGAACCCTATGTCCTTTTTATAGTGAACCTCTGTCCATTCATTGTTGTTGGTCATTGTTCAAGCTTTAGCCACGACGTTTCGATATTTTTTATATCTTTATCAAGTGAGCTTGAACTGTTAGCTAGCTTTTTTTAGGCTGAGGTAGGCTTCAGGCGATGTTCACCGTCCGGTGACTCAAGCAAGACTGAGACTCAATCGGTCTACGCCTCCTTTTATAACCTCTGAGAGGTTTTTCACGATGTTCGATGTTTGATGTATTTGTTTGGTATTGTTTGATCAGTAAGTCATATTTATGTACAAGAGTACTTTTGTTGGTCCAGGTAAGTGGTTTGTATTTCTTTTTTTATTTTTTGTTGACATATATTTTGGTATTATTTCACCAGGTATGTATTGAGTCATTTTTACGTACAATAGTACTTTTGCAGGTCCAGGTAAGTGGTTTGTATTTCTTTTTAAATTTTTTTTGTTGACATTTATTTTGGTATTATTTCACCAGGTATGTATTGGGTCATTTTTGTGTACAATAATACTTTTGCAGGTCCAGGTAAGTGGTTTGTATTTTGGGTAAGTATTTCTTGTAGACATATGTTTGTATAAATTGTTTTTGTAATTTGTTTCTTTTTAGAAATCGGGTTGCTGAGCGACGGTGATGTTGGGGGGGCACTGGCGTGTTAGGTAAGGGTTTGTCCTTTGCCCAGCTCTCCGGGTCAGAGGGGGACCCAGGGTCAAGGGTTATGGTTAGGATTAGGGCTAGGGGTGGGCTTGGGGTAGGATATTGGTTGGGGGTAGGGGTGGGGGTTGGGGTTAGGGTTAGGGCAAGGGTCAGGTCAGGGTCATCCCCCTCCTCACCAGGAGCCAGGCAAGGTTGGGCACTGTCCATCACCCACACCCAACGCGATTGTCCACTCAGCAGGTCTACTGTAACCTTTGCCTTCCTATTAATTTCCCCCGTCTGTAGGGAGGTTTCCCCGGGGTAACTGTCAATTTACAGTATTTACTTCTTGTACTCATACGTGTGGGCGGGTTTGGGGGTTACTGTTTGTTCTTGTGTGGTCAGTGCTGGCGAACTCGCCGTCTGCACTGGTGTGATTGGCGTTGGTGGGATTGGTGTTAGTTTTTCCATTTCTTTTTCCGCAGGTGAGTTGGAGGATTGTGGAGTCAGCGATGGAAGTCCAGGTTCCAGGATGAACTCAAGTAAGTCCCTAGCTGTTTGGTTATTCTCTGCAAGTGTACTCCATGTATTCTTTTTGTGTTCTATTTGTATTTTAACCCTTGGTTGTTTTGGTGCTTGCAGGTGCACTGGAGTAAGAGGAGGGTCCCGTGGTGTTGGAAGGAGAGGAAAGTCCTCATCCAATGACCACTTTCGCCTCTTAGTCCTTAAGCCTAAGAGTTCCTCAGCCCGAGCAACAGTCTCCATTTTTAGTCTCTTTCCCAGATGTTTGGTTGCCCACCCCTTTGCAATATTAAAGGCTGTATGCCCATCTCTCCCCATCAAAGACCCCAATTTTCTGAGTGTCTCTTGAATTTCAAGTTCATAATGTTCTTTCAAAATGACTTGTGTTGTGTACATCCAATTTTTTGCATTGCCGGCAAGTAATTCTTGCACTTTTGCACTGGGGGAGGCTGGTTTTATGATTTCCGTGAGGAATTTTTCCAATCTTTGGAAGGATACAGGTGGGTTTTCATTTTTTGTTTCTATGTTTTTTAGGTGATGTATCATCGTTATCAATTTTTGCATTAGTTTGACTGTTTTTCTTAGCTCTGGACTGGTAGGTATGTATTTGTTTTTCTTATTGTCTTTAGGCATATAATTGTTTTCTCTGTTGTCTTTAGTTGATGCTTTTTTTGCCTTTTGGTCACATCGGTTATTGCTGAAGCGGTCCGCATTCCCACTTTTGGGAAGCCCCATCGTTTCCGTGTCCACATCGGTTATTTAAGCCCAAATCGGTTTTATTGCAGCGGTCCGCATTCCGTTTCGGGAAGCCACATCGCTGCAATGTCTAAATCCATAATGTTTTTGTCATAATCAGGTAGGTTTTGGTTTTGTCATAATCATGTAGATTTTGTTTTTAGGAACCCTATGTCCTTTTTATAGTGAACCTCTGTCCATTCATTGTTGTTGGTCATTGTTCAAGCTTTAGCACGACGTTTCGATATTTTTTTATATCTTTATCAAGTGAGCTTGAACTGTTAGCTAGCTTTTTTAGGCTGAGGTAGGCTTCAGGCGATGTTCACCGTCCGGTGACTCAAGCAAGACTGAGACTCAATCGGTCTCGCCTCCTTTATAACCTCTGAGAGGTTTCCACGATGTTCGATGTTTGATGTATTTGTTTGGTATTGTTTGATCAGTAAGTCATATTTATGTACAAGAGTACTTTTGTTGGTCCAGGTAAGTGGTTTGTATTTCTTTTTTTTTTTTTTTTGTTGACATATATTTTGGTATTATTTCACCAGGTATGTATTGAGTCATTTTTACGCAATAGTACTTTTTTGCAGGTCCAGGTAAGTGGTTTGTATTTCTTTTTAAATTTTTTGTTGACATTTATTTTGGTATTATTTCACCAGGTATGTATTGGGTCATTTTGTGTACAATAATACTTTTGCAGGTCCAGGTAAGTGGTTTGTATTTTGGGTAAGTATTTCTTGTAGACATATGTTTGTATAAATTGTTTTGTAATTTGTTTCTTTTTAGAAATCGGGTTGCTGAGCGACGGTGATGTTGGGGGGGGGAGGCACTGGCGTGTTAGGTAAGGGTTTGTCCTTTGCCCAGCTCTCCGGGTCAGAGGGGGGGACCCAGGGTCAAGGGTTATGGTTAGGATTAGGGCTAGGGGTGGGCTTGGGGTAGGATATTGGTTGGGGGTTGGGGGTAGGGGGTGGGGGTTGGGGTTAGGGTTAGGGCAAGGGTCAGGTCAGGGTCATCCCCCTCCTCACCAGGAGCCAGGCAAGGTTGGGCACTGTCCATCACCCACACCCAACGCGATTGTCCACTCAGCAGGTCTACTGTAACCTTTGCCTTCCTATTAATTTCCCCCGTCTGTAGGGAGGTTTCCCCGGGGTAACTGTCAATTTACAGTATTTACTTCTTGTACTCATACGTGTGGCGGGTTTGGGGGTTACTGTTTGTTCTTGTGTGGTCAGTGCTGGCGAACTCGCCGTCTGCACTGGTGTGATTGGCGTTGGTGGGATTGGTGTTAGTTTTTCCATTTCTTTTTCCGCAGGTGAGTTGGAGGATTGTGGAGTCAGCGATGGAAGTCCAGGTTCCAGGATGAACTCAAGTAAGTCCCTAGCTGTTTGGTTATTCTCTGCAAGTGTACTCCATGTATTCTTTTTGTGTTCTATTTGTATTTTAACCCTTGGTTGTTTTGGTGCTTGCAGGTGCACTGGAGTAAGAGGAGGGTCCCGTGGTGTTGGAAGGAGAGGAAAGTCCTCATCCAATGACCACTCGCCTCTTAGTCCTTAAGCCTAAGAGTTCCTCAGCCCGAGCAACAGTCTCCATTTTTAGTCTCTTTCCCAGATGTTTGGTTGCCCACCCCTTTGCAATATTAAAGGCTGTATGCCCATCTCTCCCCATCAAAGACCCCAATTTTCTGAGTGTCTCTTGAATTTCAAGTTCATAATGTTCTTTCAAAATGACTTGTGTTGTGTACATCAATTTTTTTGCATTGCCGGCAAGTAATTCTTGCACTTTTGCACTGGGGGAGGCTGGTTTTATGATTTCCGTGAGGAATTTTTCCAATCTTTGGAAGGATACAGGTGGGTTTTCATTTTTTGTTTCTATGTTTTTTAGGTGATGTATCATCGTTATCAATTTTTGCATTAGTTTGACTGTTTTTCTTAGCTCTGGACTGGTAGGTATGTATTTGTTTTTCTTATTGTCTTTAGGCATATAATTGTTTTCTCTGTTGTCTTTAGTTGATGCTTTTTTTGCCTTTTGGTCACATCGGTTATTGCTGAAACGGTCCGCATTCCACTTTTGGGAAGCCCCATCGTTTCCGTGTCCACATCGGTTATTTAAGCCCAAATCGGTTTTATTGCAGCGGTCCGCATTCCCGTTTCGGGAAGCCACATCGCTGCAATGTCTAAATCCATAATGTTTTTTGTCATAATCAGGTAGGTTTTGGTTTTTGTCATAATCATGTAGATTTTGTTTTTTAGGAACCCTATGTCCTTTTTTATAGTGAACCTCTGTCCATTCATTGTTGTTGGTCATTGTTCAAGCTTTAGCACGACGTTTCGATATTTTTTTTATATCTTTATCAAGTGAGCTTGAACTGTTAGCTAGCTTTTTTTAGGCTGAGGTAGGCTTCAGGCGATGTTCACCGTCCGGTGACTCAAGCAAGACTGAGACTCAATCGGTCTACGCCTCCTTTTATAACCTCTGAGAGGTTTCCACGATGTTCGATGTTTGATGTATTTGTTTGGTATTGTTTGATCAGTAAGTCATATTTATGTACAAGAGTACTTTTGTTGGTCCAGGTAAGTGGTTTGTATTTCTTTTTTTATTTTTTGTTGACATATATTTTGGTATTATTTCACCAGGTATGTATTGAGTCATTTTTACGTACAATAGTACTTTTGCAGGTCCAGGTAAGTGGTTTGTATTTCTTTTTAAATTTTTTTTGACATTTATTTTGGTATTATTTCACCAGGTATGTATTGGGTCATTTTGTGTACAATAATACTTTTGCAGGTCCAGGTAAGTGGTTTGTATTTTGGGTAAGTATTTCTTGTAGACATATGTTTGTATAAATTGTTTTTGTAATTTGTTTCTTTTTTTAGAAATCGGGTTGCTGGCGGCGGTGGTGATGTTGGGGGGAGGGCACTGGCGTGTTAGGTAAGGGTTTGTCCTTTGCCCAGCTCTCCGGGTCAGAGGGGGGGACCCAGGGTCAAGGGTTATGGTTAGGATTAGGGCTAGGGGTGGGCTTGGGGTAGGATATTGGTTGGGGGTAGGGGGTGGGGGTTGGGGTTAGGGTTAGGGCAAGGGTCAGGTCAGGGTCATCCCCCCCTCACCAGGAGCCAGGCAAGGTTGGGCACTGTCCATCACCCACACCCAACGCGATTGTCCACTCAGCAGGTCTACTGTAACCTTTGCCTTCCTATTAATTTCCCCCGTCTGTAGGGAGGTTTCCCCGGGGTAACTGTCAATTTACAGTATTTACTTCTTGTACTCATACGTGTGGCGGGTTTGGGGGTTACTGTTTGTTCTTGTGTGGTCAGTGCTGGCGAACTCGCCGTCTGCACTGGTGTGATTGGCGTTGGTGGGATTGGTGTTAGTTTTTCCATTTCTTTTTCCGCAGGTGAGTTGGAGGATTGTGGAGTCAGCGATGGAAGTCCAGGTTCCAGGATGAACTCAAGTAAGTCCCTAGCTGTTTGGTTATTCTCTGCAAGTGTACTCCATGTATTCTTTTTGTGTTCTATTTGTATTTTAACCCTTGGTTGTTTTGGTGCTTGCAGGTGCACTGGAGTAAGAGGAGGGTCCCGTGGTGTTGGAAGGAGAGGAAAGTCCTCATCCAATGACCACTTTCGCCTCTTAGTCCTTAAGCCTAAGAGTTCCTCAGCCCGAGCAACAGTCTCCATTTTTAGTCTCTTTCCCAGATGTTTGGTTGCCCACCCCTTTGCAATATTAAAGGCTGTATGCCCATCTCTCCCCATCAAAGACCCCAATTTTCTGAGTGTCTCTTGAATTTCAAGTTCATAATGTTCTTTCAAAATGACTTGTGTTGTGTACATCCAATTTTTTGCATTGCCGGCAAGTAATTCTTGCACTTTTGCACTGGGGGAGGCTGGTTTTATGATTTCCGTGAGGAATTTTTCCAATCTTTGGAAGGATACAGGTGGGTTTTCATTTTTTGTTTCTATGTTTTTTAGGTGATGTATCATCGTTATCAATTTTTGCATTAGTTTGACTGTTTTTCTTAGCTCTGGACTGGTAGGTATGTATTTGTTTTTCTTATTGTCTTTAGGCATATAATTGTTTTCTCTGTTGTCTTTAGTTGATGCTTTTTTTGCCTTTTGGTCACATCGGTTATTGCTGAAACGGTCCGCATTCCACTTTTGGGAAGCCCCATCGTTTCCGTGTCCACATCGGTTATTTAAGCCAAATCGGTTTTTTTATTGCAGCGGTCCGCATTCCCGTTTAGGGAAGCCACATCGCTGCAATGTCTAAATCCATAATGTTTTTGTCATAATCAGGTAGGTTTTGGTTTTGTCATAATCATGTAGATTTTGTTTTTAGGAACCCTATGTCCTTTTTTATAGTGAACCTCTGTCCATTCATTGTTGTTGGTCATTGTTCAAGCTTTAGCACGACGTTTCGATATTTTTTTATATCTTTATCAAGTGAGCTTGAACTGTTAGCTAGCTTTTTTTAGGCTGAGGTAGGCTTCAGGCGATGTTCACCGTCCGGTGACTCAAGCAAGACTGAGACTCAATCGGTCTACGCCTCCTTTTATAACCTCTGAGAGGTTTCCACGATGTTCGATGTTTGATGTATTTGTTTGGTATTGTTTGATCAGTAAGTCATATTTATGTACAAGAGTACTTTTGTTGGTCCAGGTAAGTGGTTTGTATTTCTTTTTTTTTTTTTTGTTGACATATATTTTGGTATTATTTCACCAGGTATGTATTGAGTCATTTTTACGTACAATAGTACTTTTGCAGGTCCAGGTAAGTGGTTTGTATTTCTTTTTAAATTTTTTGTTGACATTTATTTTGGTATTATTTCACCAGGTATGTATTGGGTCATTTTTGTGTACAATAATACTTTTGCAGGTCCAGGTAAGTGGTTTGTATTTTGGGTAAGTATTTCTTGTAGACATATGTTTGTATAAATTGTTTTTGTAATTTGTTTCTTTTTAGAAATCGGGTTGCTGAGCGACGGTGATGTTGGGGGGGGAGGCACTGGCGTGTTAGGTAAGGGTTTGTCCTTTGCCCAGCTCTCCGGGTCAGAGGGGGGGACCCAGGGTCAAGGGTTATGGTTAGGATTAGGGCTAGGGGTGGGCTTGGGGTAGGATATTGGTTGGGGGTAGGGGGGGGGGGGGTTGGGGTTAGGGTTAGGGCAAGGGTCAGGTCAGGGTCATCCCCCTCCTCACCAGGAGCCAGGCAAGGTTGGGCACTGTCCATCACCCACACCCAACGCGATTGTCCACTCAGCAGGTCTACTGTAACCTTTGCCTTCCTATTAATTTCCCCCGTCTGTAGGGAGGTTTCCCCGGGGTAACTGTCAATTTACAGTATTTACTTCTTGTACTCATACGTGTGGCGGGTTTGGGGGTTACTGTTTGTTCTTGTGTGGTCAGTGCTGGCTTAACTTCGCCGTCTGCACTGGTGTGATTGGCGTTGGTGGGATTGGTGTTAGTTTTTCCATTTCTTTTTCCGCAGGTGAGTTGGAGGATTGTGGAGTCAGCGATGGAAGTCCAGGTTCCAGGATGAACTCAAGTAAGTCCCTAGCTGTTTGGTTATTCTCTGCAAGTGTACTCCATGTATTCTTTTTGTGTTCTATTTGTATTTTAACCCTTGGTTGTTTTGGTGCTTGCAGGTGCACTGGAGTAAGAGGAGGGTCCCGTGGTGTTGGAAGGAGAGGAAAGTCCTCATCCAATGACCACTGCCCTCTTAGTCCTTCGCCTAAGAGTTCCTCAGCCCGAGCAACAGTCTCCATTTTTAGTCTCTTTCCCAGATGTTTGGTTGCCCACCCCTTTGCAATATTAAAGGCTGTATGCCCATCTCTCCCCATCAAAGACCCCAATTTTCTGAGTGTCTCTTGAATTTCAAGTTCATAATGTTCTTTCAAAATGACTTGTGTTGTGTACATCCAATTTTTTGCATTGCCGGCAAGTAATTCTTGCACTTTTGCACTGGGGGAGGCTGGTTTTATGATTTCCGTGAGGAATTTTTCCAATCTTTGGAAGGATACAGGTGGGTTTTCATTTTTGTTTCTATGTTTTTTTTAGGTGATGTATCATCGTTATCAATTTTTGCATTAGTTTGACTGTTTTTCTTAGCTCTGGACTGGTAGGTATGTATTTGTTTTTCTTATTGTCTTTAGGCATATAATTGTTTTCTCTGTTGTCTTTAGTTGATGCTTTTTTTGCCTTTTGGTCACATCGGTTATTGCTGAAACGGTCCGCATTCCACTTTTGGGAAGCCCCATCGTTTCCGTGTCCACATCGGTTATTTCGCCCAAATCGGTTTTTATTGCAGCGGTCCGCATTCCCGTTTCGGGAAGCCACATCGCTGCAATGTCTAAATCCATAATGTTTTTTGTCATAATCAGGTAGGTTTTGGTTTTTGTCATAATCATGTAGATTTTGTTTTTTAGGAACCCTATGTCCTTTTTTATAGTGAACCTCTGTCCATTCATTGTTGTTGGTCATTGTTCAAGCTTTAGCACGACGTTTCGATATTTTTTTTATATCTTTATCAAGTGAGCTTGAACTGTTAGCTAGCTTTTTTTAGGCTGAGGTAGGCTTCAGGCGATGTTCACCGTCCGGTGACTCAAGCAAGACTGAGACTCAATCGGTCTACGCCTCCTTTTATAACCTCTGAGAGGTTTCCACGATGTTCGATGTTTGATGTATTTGTTTGGTATTGTTTGATCAGTAAGTCATATTTATGTACAAGAGTACTTTTGTTGGTCCAGGTAAGTGGTTTGTATTTCTTTTTTTATTTTTTGTTGACATATATTTTGGTATTATTTCACCAGGTATGTATTGAGTCATTTTTACGTACAATAGTACTTTTGCAGGTCCAGGTAAGTGGTTTGTATTTCTTTTTAAATTTTTTTTGTTGACATTTATTTTGGTATTATTTCACCAGGTATGTATTGGGTCATTTTTGTGTACAATAATACTTTTGCAGGTCCAGGTAAGTGGTTTGTATTTTGGGTAAGTATTTCTTGTAGACATATGTTTGTATAAATTGTTTTTGTAATTTGTTTCTTTTTAGAAATCGGGTTGCTGAGCGACGGTGATGTTGGGGGGGGAGGCACTGGCGTGTTAGGTAAGGGTTTGTCCTTTGCCCAGCTCTCCGGGTCAGAGGGGGGGACCCAGGGTCAAGGGTTATGGTTAGGATTAGGGCTAGGGGTGGGCTTGGGGTAGGATATTGGTTGGGGGTAGGGGTGGGGGGTTGGGGTTAGGGTTAGGGTTAAGGGGTCAGGTCAGGGTCATCCCCTTCCTCACCAGGAGCCAGGCAAGGTTGGGCACTGTCCATCACCCACACCCAACGCGATTGTCCACTCAGCAGGTCTACTGTAACCTTTGCCTTCCTATTAATTTCCCCCGTCTGTAGGGAGGTTTCCCCGGGGTAACTGTCAATTTACAGTATTTACTTCTTGTACTCATACGTGTGGCGGGTTTGGGGGTTACTGTTTGTTCTTGTGTGGTCAGTGCTGGCTTAACTTCGCCGTCTGCACTGGTGTGATTGGCGTTGGTGGGATTGGTGTTAGTTTTTCCATTTCTTTTTCCGGGTGAGTTGGAGGATTGTGGAGTCAGCGATGGAAGTCCAGGTTCCAGGATGAACTCAAGTAAGTCCCTAGCTGTTTGGTTATTCTCTGCAAGTGTACTCCATGTATTCTTTTTGTGTTCTATTTGTATTTTAACCCTTGGTTGTTTTGGTGCTTGCAGGTGCACTGGAGTAAGAGGAGGGTCCCGTGGTGTTGGAAGGAGAGGAAAGTCCTCATCCAATGACCACTCGCCTCTTAGTCCTTCGCCTAAGAGTTCCTCAGCCCGAGCAACAGTCTCCATTTTTAGTCTCTTTCCCAGATGTTTGGTTGCCCACCCCTTTGCAATATTAAAGGCTGTATGCCCATCTCTCCCCATCAAAGACCCCAATTTTCTGAGTGTCTCTTGAATTTCAAGTTCATAATGTTCTTTCAAAATGACTTGTGTTGTGTACATCCAATTTTTTGCATTGCCGGCAAGTAATTCTTGCACTTTTGCACTGGGGGAGGCTGGTTTTATGATTTCCGTGAGGAATTTTTCCAATCTTTGGAAGGATACAGGTGGGTTTTCATTTTTTGTTTCTATGTTTTTTAGGTGATGTATCATCGTTATCAATTTTTGCATTAGTTTGACTGTTTTTCTTAGCTCTGGACTGGTAGGTATGTATTTGTTTTTCTTATTGTCTTTAGGCATATAATTGTTTTCTCTGTTGTCTTTAGTTGATGCTTTTTTTTGCCTTTTGGTCACATCGGTTATTGCTGAAACGGTCCGCATTCCACTTTTGGGAAGCCCCATCGTTTCCGTGTCCACATCGGTTATTTCGCCCAAATCGGTTTTTATTGCAGCGGTCCGCATTCCCGTTTCGGGAAGCCACATCGCTGCAATGTCTAAATCCATAATGTTTTTTGTCATAATCAGGTAGGTTTTGGTTTTTGTCATAATCATGTAGATTTTGTTTTTTAGGAACCCTATGTCCTTTTTTATAGTGAACCTCTGTCCATTCATTGTTGTTGGTCATTGTTCAAGCTTTAGCACGACGTTTCGATATTTTTTTATATCTTTATCAAGTGAGCTTGAACTGTTAGCTAGCTTTTTTTAGGCTGAGGTAGGCTTCAGGCGATGTTCACCGTCCGGTGACTCGAGCAAGACTGAGACTCAATCGGTCTCACGCCTCCTTTTATAACCTCTGAGAGGTTTTTCACGATGTTCGATGTTTGATGTATTTGTTTGGTATTGTTTGATCAGTAAGTCATATTTATGTACAAGAGTACTTTTGTTGGTCCAGGTAAGTGGTTTGTATTTCTTTTTTTATTTTTTGTTGACATATATTTTGGTATTATTTCACCAGGTATGTATTGAGTCATTTTTACGTACAATAGTACTTTTGCAGGTCCAGGTAAGTGGTTTGTATTTCTTTTTAATTTTTTTTTTTTGTTGACATTTATTTTGGTATTATTTCACCAGGTATGTATTGGGTCATTTTTGTGTACAATAATACTTTTGCAGGTCCAGGTAAGTGGTTTGTATTTTGGGTAAGTATTTCTTGTAGACATATGTTTGTATAAATTGTTTTTGTAATTTGTTTCTTTTTAGAAATCGGGTTGCTGAGCGACGGTGATGTTGGGGGGGGAGGCACTGGCGTGTTAGGTAAGGGTTTGTCCTTTGCCCAGCTCTCCGGGTCAGAGGGGGGGACCCAGGGTCAAGGGTTATGGTTAGGATTAGGGCTAGGGGTGGGCTTGGGGTAGGATATTGGTTGGGGGTAGGGGGGGGGGGGGGGGGGGTTAGGGTTAGGGCAAGGGTCAGGTCAGGGTCATCCCCCTCCTCACCAGGAGCCAGGCAAGGTTGGGCACTGTCCATCACCCACACCCAACGCGATTGTCCACTCAGCAGGTCTACTGTAACCTTTGCCTTCCTATTAATTTCCCCCGTCTGTAGGGAGGTTTCCCCGGGGTAACTGTCAATTTACAGTATTTACTTCTTGTACTCATACGTGTGGCGGGTTTGGGGGTTACTGTTTGTTCTTGTGTGGTCAGTGCTGGCGAACTCGCCGTCTGCACTGGTGTGATTGGCGTTGGTGGGATTGGTGTTAGTTTTTCCATTTCTTTTTCCGCAGGTGAGTTGGAGGATTGTGGAGTCAGCGATGGAAGTCCAGGTTCCAGGATGAACTCAAGTAAGTCCCTAGCTGTTTGGTTATTCTCTGCAAGTGTACTCCATGTATTCTTTTTGTGTTCTATTTGTATTTTAACCCTTGGTTGTTTTGGTGCTTGCAGGTGCACTGGAGTAAGAGGAGGGTCCCGTGGTGTTGGAAGGAGAGGAAAGTCCTCATCCAATGACCACTCGCCTCTTAGTCCTTAAGCCTAAGAGTTCCTCAGCCCGAGCAACAGTCTCCATTTTTAGTCTCTTTCCCAGATGTTTGGTTGCCCACCCCTTTGCAATATTAAAGGCTGTATGCCCATCTCTCCCCATCAAAGACCCCAATTTTCTGAGTGTCTCTTGAATTTCAAGTTCATAATGTTCTTTCAAAATGACTTGTGTTGTGTACATCCAATTTTTTGCATTGCCGGCAAGTAATTCTTGCACTTTTGCACTGGGGGAGGCTGGTTTTATGATTTCCGTGAGGAATTTTTCCAATCTTTGGAAGGATACAGGTGGGTTTTCATTTTTTTTTTTTTTTTTTTTTAGGTGATGTATCATCGTTATCAATTTTTGCATTAGTTTGACTGTTTTTCTTAGCTCTGGACTGGTAGGTATGTATTTGTTTTTCTTATTGTCTTTAGGCATATAATTGTTTTCTCTGTTGTCTTTAGTTGATGCTTTTTTTGCCTTTTGGTCACATCGGTTATTGCTGAAACGGTCCGCATTCCACTTTTGGGAAGCCCCATCGTTTCCGTGTCCACATCGGTTATTTCGCCCAAATCGGTTTTTATTGCAGCGGTCCGCATTCCCGTTTCGGGAAGCCACATCGCTGCAATGTCTAAATCCATAATGTTTTTTGTCATAATCAGGTAGGTTTTGGTTTTTGTCATAATCATGTAGATTTTGTTTTTTAGGAACCCTATGTCCTTTTTTATAGTGAACCTCTGTCCATTCATTGTTGTTGGTCATTGTTCAAGCTTTAGCACGACGTTTCGATATTTTTTTATATCTTTATCAAGTGAGCTTGAACTGTTAGCTAGCTTTTTTTAGGCTGAGGTAGGCTTCAGGCGATGTTCACCGTCCGGTGACTCAAGCAAGACTGAGACTCAATCGGTCTACGCCTCCTTTTATAACCTCTGAGAGGTTTCCACGATGTTCGATGTTTGATGTATTTGTTTGGTATTGTTTGATCAGTAAGTCATATTTATGTACAAGAGTACTTTTGTTGGTCCAGGTAAGTGGTTTGTATTTCTTTTTTTATTTTTTGTTGACATATATTTTGGTATTATTTCACCAGGTATGTATTGAGTCATTTTTTCGTTACAATAGTACTTTTGCAGGTCCAGGTAAGTGGTTTGTATTTCTTTTTTTAAATTTTTTGTTGACATTTATTTTGGTATTATTTCACCAGGTATGTATTGGGTCATTTTTTGTGTACAATAATACTTTTTTGCAGGTCCAGGTAAGTGGTTTGTATTTTGGGTAAGTATTTCTTGTAGACATATGTTTGTATAAATTGTTTTGTAATTTGTTTCTTTTTTAGAAATCGGGTTGCTGAGCGGCGGTGATGTTGGGGGGGGGCACTGGCGTGTTAGGTAAGGGTTTGTCCTTTGCCCAGCTCTCCGGTCAGAGGGGGGGGACCCAGGGTCAAGGGTTATGGTTAGGATTAGGGCTAGGGGTGGGCTTGGGGTAGGATATTGGTTGGGGGGTAGGGGTGGGGGGGGTTGGGGTTAGGGTTAGGGCAAGGGTCAGGTCAGGGTCATCCCCTCCTCACCAGGAGCCAGGCAAGGTTGGGCACTGTCCATCACCCACACCCAACGCTGATTGTCCACTCAGCAGGTCTACTGTAACCTTTGCCTTCCTATTAATTTCCCCGTCTGTAGGGAGGTTTCCCGGGGTAACTGTCAATTTACAGTATTTACTTCTTGTACTCATACGTGGCGCGGGTTGGGGGTTACTGTTTGTTCTTGTGTGGTCAGTGCTGGCGAACTCGCCGTCTGCACTGGTGTGATTGGCGTTGGTGGGATTGGTGTTAGTTTTTCCATTTCTTTTTCCGCAGGTGAGTTGGAGGATTGTGGAGTCAGCGATGGAAGTCCAGGTTCCAGGATGAACTCAAGTAAGTCCCTAGCTGTTTGGTTATTCTCTGCAAGTGTACTCCATGTATTCTTTTTTGTGTTCTATTTGTATTTTAACCCTTGGTTGTTTTGGTGCTTGCAGGTGCACTGGAGTAAGAGGAGGGTCCCGTGGTGTTGGAAGGAGAGGAAAGTCCTCATCCAATGACCACTCGCCTCTTAGTCCTTCGCCTAAGAGTTCCTCAGCCCGAGCAACAGTCTCCATTTTTAGTCTCTTTCCCAGATGTTTGGTTGCCCACCCTTTGCAATATTAAAGGCTGTATGCCCATCTCTCCCCATCAAAGACCCCAATTTTCTGAGTGTCTCTTGAATTTCAAGTTCATAATGTTCTTTCAAAATGACTTGTGTTGTGTACATCCAATTTTTTTGCATTGCCGGCAAGTAATTCTTGCACTTTTGCACTGGGGAGGCTGGTTTTATGATTTCCGTGAGGAATTTTTTCCAATCTTTGGAAGGATACAGGTGGGTTTTCATTTTTTGTTTCTATGTTTTTTAGGTGATGTATCATCGTTATCAATTTTTGCATTAGTTTGACTGTTTTTCTTAGCTCTGGACTGGTAGGTATGTATTTGTTTTTCTTATTGTCTTTAGGCATATAATTGTTTTCTCTGTTGTCTTTAGTTGATGCTTTTTTTGCCTTTTGGTCACATCGGTTATTGCTGAAACGGTCCGCATTCCACTTTTGGGAAGCCCCATCGTTTCCGTGTCCACATCGGTTATTTCGCCCAAATCGGTTTTTATTGCAGCGGTCCGCATTCCCGTTTCGGGAAGCCACATCGCTGCAATGTCTAAATCCATAATGTTTTTTGTCATAATCAGGTAGGTTTGGTTTTTTGTCATAATCATGTAGATTTTGTTTTTTTAGGAACCCTATGTCCTTTTTTTTTATAGTGAACCTCTGTCCATTCATTGTTGTTGGTCATTGTTCAAGCTTTAGCACGACGTTTCGATATTTTTTTTTTATATCTTTATCAAGTGAGCTTGAACTGTTAGCTAGCTTTTTTTTTAGCTGAGGTAGGCTTCAGGCGATGTTCACCGTCCGGTGACTCAAGCAAGACTGAGACTCAATCGGTCTACGCCTCCTTTTATAACCTCTGAGAGGTTTCCACGATGTTCGATGTTTGATGTATTTGTTTGGTATTGTTTGATCAGTAAGTCATATTTATGTACAAGAGTACTTTTGTTGGTCCAGGTAAGTGGTTTGTATTTCTTTTTTTTTTTTTTTGTTGACATATATTTTGGTATTATTTCACCAGGTATGTATTGAGTCATTTTTACACGTACAATAGTACTTTTGCAGGTCCAGGTAAGTGGTTTGTATTTCTTTTTTAATTTTTTTTTTGTTGACATTTATTTTGGTATTATTTCACCAGGTATGTATTGGGTCATTTTTTGTACAATAATACTTTTGCAGGTCCAGGTAAGTGGTTTGTATTTTGGGTAAGTATTTCTTGTAGACATATGTTTGTATAAATTGTTTTTGTAATTTGTTTCTTTTAGAAATCGGGTTGCTGAGCCGACGGTGATGTTGGGGGGGGCACTGGCGTGTTAGGTAAGGGTTTGTCCTTTGCCCAGCTCTCCGGTCAGAGGGGGGACCCAGGGTCAAGGGTTATGGTTAGGATTAGGGCTAGGGGTGGGCTTGGGGTAGGATATTGGTTGGGGGTAGGGGTGGGGTTGGGGTTAGGGTTAGGGCAAGGGTCAGGTCAGGGTCATCCCCTCCTCACCAGGAGCCAGGCAAGGTTGGGCACTGTCCATCACCCACACCCAACGCGATTGTCCACTCAGCAGGTCTACTGTAACCTTTGCCTTCCTATTAATTTCCCCGCCTGTAGGGAGGTTTCCCGGGTAACTGTCAATTTACAGTATTTACTTCTTGTACTCATCATGCGTGTGGCGGGTTTGGGGTTACTGTTTGTTCTTGTGTGGTCAGTGCTGGCTTAACTCGCCGCCTGCACTGGTGTGATTGGCGTTGGTGGGATTGGTGTTAGTTTTTCCATTTCTTTTTCCAGGGTGAGTTGGAGGATTGTGGAGTCAGCGATGGAAGTCCAGGTTCCAGGATGAACTCAAGTAAGTCCCTAGCTGTTTGGTTATTCTCTGCAAGTGTACTCCATGTATTCTTTTTGTGTTCTATTTGTATTTTAACCCTTGGTTGTTTTGGTGCTTGCAGGTGCACTGGAGTAAGAGGAGGGTCCCGTGGTGTTGGAAGGAGAGGAAAGTCCTCATCCAATGACCACTCGCCTTAGTCCTAGTCCTAAGAGTTCCTCAGCCCGAGCAACAGTCTCCATTTTTAGTCTCTTTCCCAGATGTTTGGTTGCCCACCCTTTGCAATATTAAAGGCTGTATGCCCATCTCTCCCCATCAAAGACCCCAATTTTCTGAGTGTCTCTTGAATTTCAAGTTCATAATGTTCTTTCAAAATGACTTGTGTTGTGTACATCCATTTTTTGCATTGCCGGCAAGTAATTCTTGCACTTTTGCACTGGGGAGGCTGGTTTTATGATTTCCGTGAGGAATTTTTCCAATCTTTGGAAGGATACAGGTGGGTTTTCATTTTTTTGTTTCTATGTTTTTTAGGTGATGTATCATCGTTATCAATTTTTGCATTAGTTTGACTGTTTTTCTTAGCTCTGGACTGGTAGGTATGTATTTGTTTTTCTTATTGTCTTTAGGCATATAATTGTTTTCTCTGTTGTCTTTAGTTGATGCTTTTTTTTTGCCTTTTGGTCACATCGGTTATTGCTGAAACGGTCCGCATTCCACTTTTGGGAAGCCCCATCGCTTTCGTGGTCCACATCGGTTATTTCGCCCAAATCGGTTTTATTGCAGCGGTCCGCATTCCCGTTTCGAAGCCACATCGCTGCAATGTCTAAATCCATAATGTTTTTTGTCATAATCAGGTAGGTTTTGGTTTTTGTCATAATCATGTAGATTTTGTTTTTTAGGAACCCTATGTCCTTTTTTATAGTGAACCTCTGTCCATTCATTGTTGTTGGTCATTGTTCAAGCTTTAGCACGACGTTTCGATATTTTTTTATATCTTTATCAAGTGAGCTTGAACTGTTAGCTAGCTTTTTTAGGCTGAGGTAGGCTTCAGGGCGATGTTCACCGTCCGTGACTCAAGCAAGACTGAGACTCAATCGGTCTACGCCTCCTTTTATAACCTCTGAGAGGTTTCCACGATGTTCGATGTTTGATGTATTTGTTTGGTATTGTTTGATCAGTAAGTCATATTTATGTACAAGAGTACTTTTGTTGGTCCAGGTAAGTGGTTTGTATTTCTTTTTTTATTTTTTGTTGACATATATTTTGGTATTATTTCACCAGGTATGTATTGAGTCATTTTTACAGGTCCAGGTAAGTGGTTTGTATTTCTTTTTAAATTTTTTTTTGTTGACATTTATTTTGGTATTATTTCACCAGGTATGTATTGGGTCATTTTTGTGTACAATAATACTTTTGCAGGTCCAGGTAAGTGGTTTGTATTTTGGGTAAGTATTTCTTGTAGACATATGTTTGTATAAATTGTTTTTGTAATTTGTTTCTTTTTAGAAATCGGGTTGCTGAGCGACGGTGATGTTGGGGGGGGAGGCACTGGCGTGTTAGGTAAGGGTTTGTCCTTTGCCCAGCTCTCCGGGTCAGAGGGGGGGACCCAGGGTCAAGGGTTATGGTTAGGATTAGGGCTAGGGGTGGGCTTGGGGTAGGATATTGGTTGGGGGTAGGGGTGGGGGTTGGGGTTAGGGTTAGGGCAAGGGTCAGGTCAGGGTCATCCCCTCCTCACCAGGAGCCAGGCAAGGTTGGGCACTGTCCATCACCCACACCCAACGCCATTGTCCACTCAGCAGGTCTACTGTAACCTTTGCCTTCCTATTAATTTCCCCGCTGTAGGGAGGTTTCCGGGTAACTGTCAATTTACAGTATTTACTTCTTGTACTCATAATGTGTGGCGGGTTTGGGGGTTACTGTTTGTTCTTGTGTGGTCAGTGCTGGCTTAACTCACCCGCCTGCACTGGTGTGATTGGCGTTGGTGGGATTGGTGTTAGTTTTTCCATTTTTTTTTCCGCAGGTGAGTTGGAGGATTGTGGAGTCAGCGATGGAAGTCCAGGTTCCAGGATGAACTCAAGTAAGTCCCTAGCTGTTTGGTTATTCTCTGCAAGTGTACTCCATGTATTCTTTTTGTGTTCTATTTGTATTTTAACCCTTGGTTGTTTTGGTGCTTGCAGGTGCACTGGAGTAAGAGGAGGGTCCCGTGGTGTTGGAAGGAGAGGAAAGTCCTCATCCAATGACCACTGCCTCTTAGTCCTTCTCCTAAGAGTTCCTCAGCCCGAGCAACAGTCTCCATTTTTAGTCTCTTTCCCAGATGTTTGGTTGCCCACCCCTTTGCAATATTAAAGGCTGTATGCCCATCTCTCCCCATCAAAGACCCCAATTTTCTGAGTGTCTCTTGAATTTCAAGTTCATAATGTTCTTTCAAAATGACTTGTGTTGTGTACATCCAATTTTTGCATTGCCGGCAAGTAATTCTTGCACTTTTGCACTGGGGAGGCTGGTTTTATGATTTCCGTGAGGAATTTTTCCAATCTTTGGAAGGATACAGGTGGGTTTTCATTTTTGTTTCTATGTTTTTTTTAGGTGATGTATCATCGTTATCAATTTTGCATTAGTTTGACTGTTTTTCTTAGCTCTGGACTGGTAGGTATGTATTTGTTTTTCTTATTGTCTTTAGGCATATAATTGTTTTCTGTTGTCTTTAGTTGATGCTTTTTTGCCTTTTGGTCACATCGGTTATTGCTGAAACGGTCCGCATTCCACTTTTGGGAAGCCCCATCGCTTCCGTGTCCACATCGGTTATTTCGCCCAAATCGGTTTTATTGTAGCGTCCGCATTCCGCTTTCGAAGCCACATCGCTGCAATGTCTAAATCCATAATGTTTTTTGTCATAATCAGGTAGGTTTTGGTTTTGTCATAATCATGTAGATTTTGTTTTTAGGAACCCTATGTCCTTTTTTATAGTGAACCTCTGTCCATTCATTGTTGTTGGTCATTGTTCAAGCTTTAGCACGACGATCGCTTCGATTTTTTTTATATCTTTATCAAGTGAGCTTGAACTGTTAGCTAGCTTTTTTTTAGGCTGAGGTAGGCTTCAGGCGATGTTCACCGTCCGTGACTCAAGCAAGACTGAGACTCAATCGGTCTACACGCCTTTTTATAACCTCTGAGAGGTTTCCACGATGTTCGATGTTTGATGTATTTGTTTGGTATTGTTTGATCAGTAAGTCATATTTATGTACAAGAGTACTTTTGTTGGTCCAGGTAAGTGGTTTGTATTTTTTTTTTATTTTTGT
>NW_025962886.1:0-8478 GCF_017589495.1 Alosa alosa
TTGTTAAAAATCTGTCACCATCCCTGACCCGCTTGTGAAAACTAAGAAAATCTGAAAATGCGAAAAAAATCAGACAAGTTTTTTCACTTTTTTTTCCATAGTTCATGCATTTCACATGTCTAGGCGTGAATTAAAAATAATTTGGACAATATCTGACAGATTTTGAAATTTGTAAAAAATCTGTCTTTTTCCCTGACCCGGACCTTATGTGAAAACTAAAGAAAATCTGAAAAGTATGAAAAAAAATCAGACCAATTTTTTCACTTTTTCCCATAGTTCATGCATTTCACATGTCTAGGCGTGAAATAAAAAATAATTTGGACAATATCTAACAGATTTTAAAATTTGTTAAAAATCTGTCTCATCCTGACCGCGAAAACTAAGAAAACTAGAAAAAGTCAACGAAAAAAATCAAACAATTTTTCCTTTTTTTTCCATAGTTCATGCATTTCACATCTAGGCGTGAATTAAAAATAATTTGGACAATATCTGACAGATTTTAAAATTTGTCAAAAATCTGTCTTTCATCGGACCTTATGTGAAAACTAAGAAAATCTGAAAAGTATGAAAAAAAAATCAGACCAATTTTTTTTCACTTTTGCCATAGTTCATGCATTTCACATGTCTAGGCGTGAATTAAAATAATTTGGACAATATCTGACAGATTTTGAAATTTGTCAAAAATCTGTCTTTTCCTGACCCCGGACCTTATGTGAAAACTAAGAAAATCTGAAAAGTATGAAAAAAAATCAGACCAATTTTTTTTTTCTTTTTCCATAGTTCATGCATTTCACATGTCTAGGCGTGAATAAAAATAATTTGGACAATATCTAGCCAGATTTTTAAATTTGTTAAAAATCTGTCTCTCATCCTGACCGACCTTATGTGAAAACTAAGAAAATCTGAAAAAGTATGAAAAAAATCAGACCAATTTTTTTTCACTTTTTTCCATAGTTCATGCATTTCACATGTCTAGGCGTGAATTAAAAATAATTTGGACAATATCTGACAGATTTTGAAATTTGTCAAAATCTGTCTTTTTTCCTGACCCCCGGACCTTATGTGAAAACTAAGAAAATCAGAAAAGTATGAAAAAAAAATCAGACCAATTTTTTTTCACTTTTTTTCCCATAGTTCATGCATTTCACATGTCTAGGCGTGAAATAAAAATAATTTGGACAATATCTAACAGATTTTGAAATTTGTTAAAAAATCTGTCTCTTTTCTGACCCCGGACCTTGTTGAAAACTAAGAAAATCTGAAAAGTATGAAAAAAAATCAGACCAATTTTTTTTTTCACTTTTTTTCCATAGTTCATGCATTTCACATGTCTAGGCGTGAATTAAAAATAATTTGGACAATATCTGACAGATTTTGAAATTTGTCAAAAAATCTGTCTTTTCCTGACCCCGGACCTTATGTGAAAACTAAGAAAATCTAAAAAGTATGAAAAAAATCAGACCAATTTTTTTTCTTTTTTTTTGCCATAGTTCATGCATTTCACATGTCTAGGCATTGAAATAAAAAATAATTTGGACAATATCTAACAGATTTTTAAAATTTGTTAAAAAATCTGTCTCTCATCCTGACTTATGTGAAAACTAAGAAAATCTGAAAGTCAGAAAAAAAAAAATCAGACAAATTTTTTTTTCACTTTTTCCATAGTTCATGCATTTCACATGTCTAGACGTGAATTAAAAACTAATTTGGACAATATCTGACAGATTTTGAAATTTGTCAAAAATCTGTCTTTTTTCCTGACCCCGGACCTTATGTGAAAACTAAGAAAATCTGAAAAGTATGAAAAAAATCAGACCAATTTTTTTTCACTTTTTCCCCCATAGTTCATGCATTTCACATGTCTAGACGTGAAATAAAAAATAATTTGGACAATATCTAACAGATTTTAAAATTTGTTAAAAAATCTGTCTCTCATCCTGACCCCGGACCTTATGTGAAAACTAAGAAAATCTAAAAGTATGAAAAAAATCAGACCAATTTTTTTTCACTTTTTTTTCCATAGTTCATGCATTTCACATGTCTAGACGTGAATTAAAAATAATTTGGACAATATCTGACAGATTTTGAAATTTGTCAAAAATCTGTCTTTTTTCCTGACCCCGGACCTTATGTGAAAACTAAGAAAATCTGAAAAGTATGAAAAAAATCAGACCAATTTTTTTTCACTTTTTCCCATAGTTCATGCATTTCACATGTCTAGACGTGAAATAAAAAATAATTTGGACAATATCTAACAGATTTTAAATTTGTTAAAAATCTCTTCTCTCATCCTGACCTTATGTGAAAACTAAAAGAAAATCTGAAAAAGTCTGAAAAAAATCAGACAATTTTTTTTTTTTTTTTTTTCCATAGTTCATGCATTTCACATGTCTAGGCGTGAATTAAAAATAATTTGGACAATATCTGACAGATTTTGAAATTTGTCAAAAATCTGTCTTTTCCTGACCCGGACCTTATGTGAAAACTAAGAAAATCTGAAAAGTATGAAAAAATCAGACCAATTTTTTTTTCACTTTTTTGCCATAGTTCATGCATTTCACATGTCTAGGCGTGAAATAAAAAATAATTTGGACAATATCTGACAGATTTTTTTGAAATTTGTTAAAAATCTGTCTTTTTTTCCTGACCCGGACCTTATTTGAAAACTAAGAAAATCTGAAAAGTATGAAAAAAAAATCAGACAATTTTTTTCACTTTTTTTCCATAGTTCATGCATTTCACATGTCTAGGCGTTGAAAAAAAAATAATTTGGACAATATCGACAGATTTTGAAATTTGTCAAAAATCTGTCTTTTTTTTCCCTGACCCCGGACCTTATGTGAAAACTAAGAAAATCTGAAAAGTATTGAAAAAAATCAGACCAATTTTTTTTTTCAATTTTTTCCCATAGTTCATGCATTTCACATGTCTAGGCGTGAAAATAAAAATAATTTGGACAATATCTAACAGATTTTAAAATTTGTTAAAAATCTGTCTCTCATCCTGACCGGACCTTATGTGAAAACTAAGAAAATCTGAAAAGAAAGTCTGAAAAAATCAGACAATTTTTTTTTTTTTTTTTCCATAGTTCATGCATTTCACATGTCTAGGCGTGAATTAAAAATAATTTGGACAATATCTGACAGATTTTGAAATTTGTCAAAAATCTGTCTTTTTCCTGACCCCGGACCTTATGTGAAAACTAAGAAAATCTGAAAAGTATGAAAAAAAAATCATTTTTTTTTTTTTTCACTTTTTTTTCCATAGTTCATGCATTTCACATGTCTAGGCGTGAATTAAAAAAAATAATTTGGACAATATCTGACAGATTTTGAAATTTGTCAAAAATCTGTCTTTTTCCTGACCCGGACCTTATGTGAAAACTAAGAAAATCTGAAAAGTATGAAAAAAATCAGACCAATTTTTTTTTTCACTTTTTTTGCCATAGTTCATGCATTTCACATGTCTAGGCGTGAATTAAAAATAATTTGGACAATATCTGACAGATTTTGAAATTTGTCAAAATCTGTCTTTTTTTCCTGACCCGGACCTTATGTGAAAACTAAGAAAAATCTGAAAAGTATGAAAAAAAAATCAGACCAATTTTTTTTTTCACTTTTTTCCATAGTTCATGCATTTCACATGTCTAGGCGTGAAATAAAAATAATTTGGACAATATCTAACAGATTTTAAAATTTGTTAAAAATCTGTCTCTCATCCCCGGACCTTATGAAAACTAAGAAAATCTGAAAGTACGAAAAAAATCAGACCAATTTTTTTTCACTTTTTTCCATAGTTCATGCATTTCAAATGTCTAGGCGTGAATTAAAAATAATTTGGACAATATCTGACAGATTTTGAAATTTGTCAAAAATCTGTCTTTTTCCTGACCCGGACCTTATGTGAAAACTAAGAAAATCTGAAAAGTATGAAAAAAATCAGACCAATTTTTTTTTCACTTTTTCCATAGTTCATGCATTTCAAATGTCTAGGCGTGAAATAAAAATAATTTGGACAATATCTAACAGATTTTTAAATTTGTTAAAAAATCTTTCTCTCCGGACCTTATGTGAAAACTAAGAAAATCTGAAAAGTATGAAAAAAATCAGACAAATTTTTTTCACTTTTTTCCATAGTTCATGCATTTCACATGTCTAGGCGTGAATTAAAAAATAATTTGGACAATATCTGACAGATTTTTGAAATTTGTCAAAATCTGTCTTTTTCCTGACCCGGACCTTATGTGAAAACTAAAGAAAATCTGAAAAGTATGAAAAAAATCAGACCAATTTTTTTTCACTTTTTCCATAGTTCATGCATTTCACATGTCTAGGCGTGAAATAAAAAAAATAATTTGGACAATATCTAACAGATTTTTTAAATTTGTTAAAAAATCTCTTTCTCAGGACCTTATGTGAAAACTAAGAAAATCTGAAAAGTACGAAAAAATCAGACAATTTTTTTCACTTTTTTTTCCATAGTTCATGCATTTCACATGTCTAGGCGTGAATTAAAAATAATTTGGACAATATCTGACAGATTTTGAAATTTGTCAAAATCTGTCTTTTTTCCTGACCCGGACCTTATGTGAAAACTAAGAAAATCTGAAAAGTATGAAAAAATCAGACCAATTTTTTTTCACTTTTTCCCATAGTTCATGCATTTCACATGTCTAGGCGTGAAATAAAAATAATTTGGACAATATCAAACAGATTTTTAAAATTTGTTAAAAATCTGTCTCTCATGACCCCTGACCTTATGTGAAAACTAAGAAAATCTGAAAAGTCACGAAAAAAATCAAACAATTTTTTTCACTTTTTTTTTCCATAGTTCATGCATTTCACATGTCTAGGCGTGAATTAAAAAATAATTTGGACAATATCTGACATATTTTGAAATTTGTCAAAATCTGTCTTTTTTTCCTGACCCGGACCTTATGTGAAAACTAAGAAAATCTGAAAAGTATGAAAAAAAATCAGACCAATTTTTTTTCACTTTTTTGCCATAGTTCATGCATTTCACATGTCTAGGCGTGAATTAAAAAATAATTTGGACAATATCTGACAGATTTTGAAATTTGTCAAAATCTGTCTTTTTCCTGACCCGGACCTTATGTGAAAACTAAGAAAATCTGAAAAGTATGAAAAAAATCAGACCAATTTTTTCACTTTTTTGCCATAGTTCATGCATTTCACATGTCTAGGCGTGAATTAAAAAAATAATTTGGACAATATCTGACAGATTTTGAAATTTGTCAAAAATCTGTCTTTTTTTTCTGACCCCGGACCTTATGTGAAAACTAAGAAAATCTGAAAAAGTATGAAAAAATCAGACCAATTTTTTTCACTTTTTTTGCCATAGTTCATGCATTTCACATGTCTAGGCGTGAATTAAAAAATAATTTGGACAATATCTGACAGATTTTTGAAATTTGTCAAAAATCTGTCTTTTTCCTGACCCGGACCTTATGTGAAAACTAAGAAAATCTGAAAAGTATGAAAAAAATCAGACCAATTTTTTTTTCACTTTTTTTGCCATAGTTCATGCATTTCAAATGTCTAGGCGTGAATTAAAAAAATAATTTGGACAATATCTGACAGATTTTGAAATTTGTCAAAATCTGTCTTTTTTTCCTGACCCGGACCTTATGTGAAAACTAAGAAAATCTGAAAAGTATGAAAAAAAATCAGACCAATTTTTTTTCACTTTTTTTCCATAGTTCATGCATTTCACATGTCTAGGCGTGAAATAAAAAAATAATTTGGACAATATCTAACAGATTTTTGAAATTTGTTAAAAATCTGTCTCTGACTCCGGACCTTATGTGAAAACTAAGAAAATCTGAAAAGTCTGAAAAAAAATCAGACAAGTTTTTTCACTTTTTTTCCATAGTTCATGCATTTCACATGTCTAGGCGTGAATTAAAAATAATTTGGACAATATCTGACAGATTTTGAAATTTGTCAAAATCTGTCTTTTTTCCTGACCCGGACCTTATGTGAAAACTAAGAAAATCTGAAAAGTATGAAAAAAATCAGACCAATTTTTTTTTTTCACTTTTTTCCCATAGTTCATGCATTTCACATGTCTAGGCGTGAAATAAAAAATAATTTGGACAATATCTAACAGATTTTTAAATTTGTTAAAAATCTGTCTCTCATCCTGACCGACCTTATGTGAAAACTAAGAAAATCTGAAAAGTCACGAAAAAAATCAGACATTTTTTTTTTTTCTTTTTTTTCCATAGTTCATGCATTTCACATGTCTAGGCGTGAATTAAAAATAATTTGGACAATATCTGACAGATTTTGAAATTTGTCAAAAATCTGTCTTTTCCTGACCCGGACCTTATGTGAAAACTAAGAAAATCTGAAAAGTATGAAAAAAAATCAGACCAATTTTTTTTTCATTTTTTTTTCCCCATAGTTCATGCATTTCACATGTCTAGGCGTGAAATAAAAAAATTTGGACAATATCTAACAGATTTTTAAAATTTGTTAAAAATCTGTCTCTCATCCTGACCTTATTGAAAACTAAGAAAATCTGAAAAAGTCGAAAAAAATCAGACAATTTTTTTTTTCTTTTTTTTCCATAGTTCATGCATTTCACATGTCTAGGCGTGAAATAAAAATAATTTGGACAATATCTGACAGATTTTTGAAATTTGTCAAAATCCGTTTTTTCCTGACCCGGACCTTATGTGAAAACCAAGAAAATCTGAAAAAAGTCGAAAAAAAATCAGACAATTTTTTTTTTTTTTTTTCACTTTTTTCCATAGTTCATGCATTTCAAATGTCTAGGCGTGAATTAAAAACTAATTTGGACAATATCTGACAGATTTTTGAAATTTGTCAAAAATCTGTCTTTTTCCTGACCCCGGACCTTATGTGAAAACTAAGAAAATCTGAAAAGTACGAAAAAATCAGACCATTTTTTTTTTTCACTTTTTTGCCATAGTTCATGCATTTCACATGTCTAGGCGTGAATTAAAAATAATTTGGACAATATCTGACAGATTTTTGAAATTTGTCAAAAATCAGTCTTTTTTCCTGACCCGGACCTTTTGTGAAAACTAAGAAAACTAGAAAATCTGAAAAGTACGAAAAAAATAAGACTAATTTTTTTTTTTCTTTTTGCCATAGTTCATGCATTTCACATGTCTAGGCGTGAAATAAAAATAATTTGGACAATATCTAACAGATTTTTAAATTTGTTAAAAATCTGTCTCTCATCCTGACCGCTGAAAACTAAGAAAATCTGAAAAGTCACGAAAAAATCAGACAATTTTTTTTTCACTTTTTTTCCATAGTTCATGCATTTCACATGTCTAGGCGTGAATTAAAAAATAATTTGGACAATATCTGACAGATTTTTGAAATTTGTCAAAAATCTGTCTTTTTCCTGACCCCCGGACCTTATGTGAAAACAAAGAAAATCTGAAAAGTATGAAAAAAAAATCAGACCAAATTTTTTCACTTTTTTTCCCATAGTTCATGCATTTCACATGTCTAGGCGTGAAATAAAAATAATTTGGACAATATCTAACAGATTTTTAAATTTGTTAAAAAAATCTGTCTCTCATCCTGACCCTTGAAAACTAAGAAAATCTGAAAAGAACTGAAAAAAAAATCAGACAAGTTTTTTTTTCACTTTTTTTTTCCATAGTTCATGCATTTCACATGTCTAGGCGTGAATTAAAAATAATTTGGACAATATCTGACAGATTTTGAAATTTGTCAAAAATCTGTCTTTTCCCGACCCGGACCTTATGTGAAAACTAAGAAAATCTGAAAAGTATGAAAAAAAATCAGACCAATTTTTTCTTTTTGCCATAGTTCATGCATTTTCACATGTCTAGGCGTGAAAAAAAAATAATTTGGACAATATCCTGACAGATTTTGAAATTTGTCAAAAATCTGTCTTTTTTCCTGACCGGACCTTATGTGAAAACTAAGAAAATCTGAAAAGTATGAAAAAATCAGACCAATTTTTTTTTTTCACTTTTTTTGCCATAGTTCATGCATTTCACATGTCTAGGCGTGAAATAAAAAATAATTTGGACAATATCTAACAGATTTTGAAATTTGTCAAAAATCTGTCTTTTTCCTGACCCGGACCTTATGTGAAAACTAAGAAAATCTGAAAAAGCGAAAAAAAATCAGACCAATTTTTTTCACTTTTTTTTTCCCATAGTTCATGCATTTCACATGTCTAGGCGTGAATTAAAAATAATTTGGACAATATCTGACAGATTTTGAAATTTGTCAAAATCTGTCTTTTTTTCCTGACCCGGACCTTATGTGAAAACTAAAGAAAATCTGAAAAGTATGAAAAAAAATCAGACCAATTTTTTTTCACTTTTTTCCATAGTTCATGCATTTCACATGTCTAGGCGTGAAATAAAAATAATTTGGACAATATCTAACAGATTTTTTGAATTTGTTAAAAATCTCTCTCTCATCTGACCGAAAACTAAGA
>NW_025962887.1:0-8475 GCF_017589495.1 Alosa alosa
TTTTCAGATTTTCTTAGTTTTCACATAAGGTCGGGGTCAGAAAAAAAGACAGATTTTGACAAATTTCAAAATATGTCAGATATTGTCAAATTATTTTTTAATTCCTTCTAGACATTTGAAATGCATGATCTATGGCAAAAAAAAATTGAAAAAAAAAAAATTGGTCTGATTTTTTTGGGACTTTTCAGATTTTCTTAGTTTTCACATAAGGTCCGGGGTCAGGAAAAAAAAGACAGATTTTGACAAATTTCAAAATATGTCAAATATTGTCCAAATTATTTTTTATTTCACTTCTAGACATTTGAAATGCATGATCTATGGCAAAAAGTGAAAAAAAAAATTGTCTGATTTTTCCGGACTTTTCAGATTTTCTTAGTTTTCACATAAGGTCCGGGGTCAGGAAAAAAGACAGATTTTGACAAATTTCAAAATATGTCAAATATTGTCAAATTATTTTTTATTTCACTTCTAGACATTTGAAATGCATGATCTATAACTTAAAAAAAAAAGTGAAAAAAAAAATTGGTCTGATTTTTCCGGACTTTTCAGATTTTCTTAGTTTTTCACATAAGGTCGGGGTCAGGAAAAAAGACAGATTTTGACAAATTTCAAAATATGTCAGATATTGTCCAAATTATTTTTTAATTCACTTCTAGACATGTGAAATGCATGATCTATGGCAAAAAAAGTGAAAAAAAAATTGTCTGATTTTTTCCAGGACTTTTCAGATTTTCTTAGTTTTCACATAAGGTCGGGGTCAGGAAAAAGACAGATTTTGACAAATTTCAAAATATGTCAGATATTGTCAAATTATTTTTATTTCACTTCTAGACATGTGAAATGCATGATCTATGCAAAAAAAGTGAAAAAAAAAATTGGTCTGATTTTTTCATTACTTTTCAGATTTTCTTAGTTTTCACATAAGGTCCGGGGTCAGGAAAAAGACAGATTTTGACAAATTTCAAAATATGTCAGATATTGTCAAATTATTTTTTATTTCACTTCTAGACATGTGAAATGCATGATCTATGGCAAAAAAGTGAAAAAAAAAAATTGTCTGATTTTTCCATTACTTTTTCAGATTTTCTTAGTTTTCACATAAGGTCCGGGGTCAGGAAAAAAGACAGATTTTGACAAATTTCAAAATATGTCAGATATTGTCCAAATTATTTTTTAATTCACGTCTAGACATTTGAAATGCATGATCTATGGCAAAAAAGTGAAAAAAAAAATTGGTCTGATTTTTTCCAGGACTTTTCAGATTTTCTTAGTTTTCACATAAGGTCGGGGTCAGGGAAAAAGACAGATTTTGACAAATTTCAAAATATGTCAAATATTGTCCAAATTATTTTTAATTTCACTTCTAGACATGTGAAATGCATGATCTATGGCAAAAAAAAGTGAAAAAAAAAAATTGTCTGATTTTTTAGGACTTTTCAGATTTTCTTAGTTTTCACATAAGGTCCGGGGTCAGGAAAAAGACAGATTTTGACAAATTTCAAAATATATGAATTATTTTTTTTTAATTCCGTCTAGACATTTTGGAAATGCAGTCTATATGCAAAAGAGTGAAAAACAAATTGGTCTGATTTTAAATTACTTTTCAGATTTTCTTAGTTTTCACACGCGGGTCAGGGTCAGGAAAAGTCAATTTTGACAAATTTCCAAATATAGCCGATATTATCCAAATTATTTTTTAATTCCGTCTAGACATTTTGAAATGCATGATCTGGCAAAAAGTGAAAAACAATTGATTCTGATTTTTCGAACTTTCAGATTTTCTTAATTTCACATAAGGTCCGAGGTCAGGAAAAAAACAGATTTTGACAAATTTCAAAATGAATATCGAATATTATCAAATTCAATTCAAATTCATTATCTAGACATTTGAAATACATGATCTATGGCAAAAAAATTGAAAAAAAAATTGGTCTTATTTTTCGGACTTTTCAAGATTTTCTTAGTTTTCACACATAAGGTCCGGGGTCAGGGAAAAAGACAGATTTTGACAAATTTTCAAAATGTGTCGAATGTATCAAATTATTTTTTCCAATTCACGTCTAGACATTTGGAAATGCATGATCTATTGCCCAAAAAGTGAAAAAAAATTGGTCTGATTTTTAGGACTTTTCAGATTTTCTTAGTTTTTCACATAAGGTCTGGGGTTCGGAAAAAGACAGATTTTGACAAATTTCAAAATATGTCAGATATTGTCCAAATTATTTTTTTAATTCGCGTCTAGACATTTGAAATTCATGATCTATATGTTAAAAGTGAAAAAAAAATTGTCTGATTTTTTCGGGACTTTTTCAGATTTTCTTAGTTTTCACCTGAGGTCGGGTTTAGGAAAAAAAGACAGATTTTGGCAATTTCAAAATATGTCAGATATTATCCAAATTATTTTTTAATTCCACGTCTAGACATTTGAAATTCATGATCTATGTTAAAAAGTGAAAAAAATGGTCCTGATGATTTTTTTCTTTGGACTTTCAGATTTTCTTAGTTTTCACACTTAAAGGTCCGGGGTCAGGAAAAAAAGACAGATTTTGACAAATTTCAAAATATGTCAGATATTATCCCAAATTATTTTTAATTCAACGTCCTAGACATTTGAAATGCATGATCTATGGCAAAAAAAGTAGAAAAAAAAATTGTCTGATTTTTCGGACTTTTCAGATTTTCTTAAGTTTTTCACATAAGGTCGGGGTCAGGAAAAGACAGATTTTGACAAATTTCAAAATATGTCAGATATTATCAAATTATTTTTTAATTCAAGTCCTATAGACACATTTGAAATTCGCTGATCTATGTTAAAAAAAAGTGAAAAAAAATTGGTCTGATTTTTCCGGACTTTTCAGATTTTCTTAGTTTTTCACATAAGGTCCGAGGTCATGAAAGAAAAAGACAGATTTTTGACAAATTTCAAAATATGTCAGATATTATTCAAATTATTTTTTTTTTAATTCACGTCTAGACATTTGAAATACATGATCTATGGCAAAAAAAGTGAAAAAAAATTGGTCTGATTTTGGGACTTTTCAGATTTTTCACACATAAGGTCGGGGTCAGGAAAAAGATAGATTTTGACAAATTCAAAATGTGTCGAATATTATCAAATTATTTTTTTTAATTCACGTCTAGACATTTGGAATGCATGATCTATGGCAAAAAGTGAAAAAAAAAATTGGTCTGATTTTTTACGTTACTTTTCAAGATTTCTTAGTTTTTCACATAAAGATCGGGGTCAGGAAAGAAACAGATTTTGACAAAATTTTTAAAATATGTCAGATGTTAATCAAATTATTTTTTAATTCCGCGTCTAGACATTTGAAATGCATGATCTATGGCAAAAAAAAGTGAAAAAAAATTGGTCTGATTTTTAGGACTTTTCAGATTTTTCTTAGTTTTTCACATAAGATCCGGGGTCAGGAAAAAGACAGATTTTGACAAATTTCAAAATCTGTCAAATTGTCCAAATTATTTTTTAATTCCGTCTAGACATTTGAAATGCATGATCTATGGCAAAAAGTGAAAAACAAATTGGTATGATTTTTGGACTTTTCAGATTTTTCTTAGTTTTCACATAAAAGGTCGAGGGTCAGGAAAAAGACAGATTTTGACAAATTTTTCAAAATATGTCCAGATATTGTCAAATTATTTTTTAATTCGTCCTAGACATTTGAAATGCATGATCTATGGCAAAAATGAAAAAAAAATTGGTTTGATGCACCGGACTTTTCAGATTTCTTAGTTTTCACCTGAGGTCCGGGGTCAGGAAAAAAAGACGAATTTTGACAAATTTCAAAATATGTCAATATTGTCAAATGATATTTTTAATTCACGTCTAGACATTTGAAATTCATGATCTATGCAAAAAGTGAAAAAAAAATTGGTATGATTTTTTCGGACTTTTCAGATTTTCTTAGTTTTTCACATGAGTCCGGGGTCAGGAAAAAGACAGATTTTTGACAAATTTCAAAATATGTCAGAATATTCATCAAAATTATTTTTAATTCCGCGTCTAGACATTTGAAATGCATGATCTATATGGCAAAAAAGTGAAAAAAAAAATTGGTCTGATTTTTTCAGGACTTTTCAGATTTTCTTAGTTTACCTAAAGGTCAGGTCAGGAAAAAGACAATTTTGACATTTCAAAATATGTCAGATATTATCCAAATTATTTTTTAATTCGCTAGACATTTTGAAATGCATGATCTATGATCTATATGGCAAAAGTGAAAAAAAAAATTGGTCTGATTTTTTGGACTTTTCAAATTTTCTTAGATTTTCACACGCAAGGTCAGGGGGTCAGGAAAAAAAGACAGATTTTGACAAATTTAAAATATGTCAGATATTGTCAAATTATTTTTTTAATTTCGTCTAGACATTTTGAAATGCATGATCTATGGCAAAAAAATTGAAAAAAATGGTCTGATTTTTAGGACTTTTCAGATTTTCTTGGATTTTCACACATAAGGTCGGGGGTCCAGGAAAAAGACAGATTTTGACAAATTTCAAAATATGTCAAATATTTCAAATTATTATTTTTAATTCATTAGACATTTTGAAATGCATGATCTATGGCAAAAAAAGTGAAAAATTGTCTATTTCCGGACTTTTCAGATTCTTAGTTTCACATAAGGTCGGGAAAGACAGATTTTGTGGATTTCAAAATATGTCAGATATTAAATTATTTTTTTTAATTCCGCGATACAAACATGTGAAATTCATGATCTATGTTAAAAAAAGTGAAAAAAAAATTGTCTGATTTTTTAGGTACTTTTCAGATTTTCTTGGATTTTCACAGGTCGGGGTCGGGAAAAAGACGGGTTACGACAAATTTCAAAATGTGTCAGATATTGTCAAATTATTTTTTAATTCACGTCTAGACATTTTGAAATGCATGATCTGTGCAAAAAGTGAAAAAAAATTGGTCTGATTTTTTAGGACGTACTTTTCAGATTTTCTTAGTTTTCACATAAGGTCGGGGTCAGGAAAAAGACAGATTTTGACAAATTTCAAAATATGTCAGATATTAATCAAATTATTTTTTATTTCACTTCTAGACATGTGAAATGCATGATCTATGGCAAAAAGTGAAAAAAAAAAATTGTCTGATTTTTCGGACTTTTCAGATTTTCTTAGTTTTCACATAAGGTCGGGGTCAGGAAAAAGACAGATTTTGACAAATTTCAAAATATGTCAAATATTGTCAAATTATTTTTTAATTTCACTTCTAGACATGTGAAATGCATGATCTATGCAAAAAAAGTGAAAAAAAAATTGGTCTGATTTTTTTCGGACTTTTCAGATTTTCTTAGTTTTCACATAAGGTCCGGGGTCAGGAAAAAAGACAGATTTTGACAAATTTCAAAATATGTCAAATATTGTCCAAATTATTTTTTATTTCACTTCTAGACATTTGAAATGCATGATCTATGGCAAAAAAAGTGAAAAAAAAATTGTCTGATTTTTCCAGGACTTTTCAGATTTTCTTAGTTTTCACATAAGGTCGGGGTCAGGAAAAAGACAGATTTTGACAAATTTCAAAATATGTCAAATATTGTCAAATTATTTTTTATTTCACTTCTAGACATGTGAAATGCATGATCTATGGCAAAAAAAAAAAAAAAATTGTCTGATTTTTTAGGACTTTTCAGATTTTCTTAGTTTTCACATAAGGTCGGGGTCAGGAAAAAAGACAGATTTTGACAAATTTCAAAATATGTCAAATATTGTCAAATTATTTTTTTTATTTCACTTCTAGACATGTGAAATGCATGATCTATGGCAAAAAAATGAAAAAAAAAAAATTGGTCTGATTTTTTCGGACTTTTCAGATTTTCTTAGTTTTTCACATAAGGTCCGGGGTCAGGAAAAAGACAGATTTTGACAAATTTCAAAATATGTCAGATATAATCCAAATTATTTTTTTATTTCACTTCTAGACATGTGAAATGCATGATCTATGGCAAAAAAAAGTGAAAAAAAATTGGTCTGATTTTTTTCAGGACTTTTCAGATTTTCTTAGTTTTCACACATAAGGTCGGGGTCAGGAAAAAAGACAGATTTTTGACAAATTTCAAAATATGACAAATTATTTTCAAACTTCTAGACATTTGAAAGCATGATCTATGCAAAAAAAGTGAAAAAAAAAATTGTCAAATTTTTTTTTCAGATTTTCTTAGTTTTAGACATCCGGGGTCAGGGAAAAAGACAGATTTTGACAAATTTCAAAATATGGCAAAAATTATTTTTATTTCACTTCTAGACAAAAAATCTCTATGGCAAAAAAAAAAAAAAAAAAATTGTCTGATTTTTTTCGGACTTTTCAGATTTTCTTAGTTTTCACATAAGGTCGGGGTCAGGAAAAAGACAGATTTTGACAAATTTCAAAATATGTCAGATATTGTCCAAATTATTTTTTAATTTCACTTCTAGACATGTGAAATGCATGATCTATGGCAAAAAAAAGTGAAAAAAAAAATTGTCTGATTTTTTTTCCATTACTTTTCAGATTTTCTTAGTTTTCACATAAGGTCGGGGTCAGGAAAAAAAGACAGATTTTGACAAATTTCAAAATATGTCAAATATTGTCAAATTATTTTTAATTTCACTTCTAGACATGTGAAATGCATGATCTATGGCAAAAAAAAGTGAAAAAAAATTGGTCTGATTTTTCCATTACTTTTCAGATTTTCTTAGTTTTTCACATAAGGTCGGGGTCAGGAAAAAAGACAGATTTTGACAAATTTCAAAATATGTCAGATATTAATCAAATTATTTTTTATTTCACTTCTAGACATGTGAAATGCATGATCTATGGCAAAAAAAGTGAAAAAAAATTGGTCTGATTTTTTCATTACTTTTCAGATTTTCTTAGTTTTCACATAAGGTCCGGGGTCAGGAAAAAGACAGATTTTGACAAATTTCAAAATATGTCAAATATTGTCAAATTATTTTTTATTTCCACTTCTAGACATTTGAAATGCATGATCTATGGCAAAAAAAAGTGAAAAAAAAATTGTCTGATTTTTTTCCGGACTTTTCAGATTTTCTTAGTTTTTCACATAAGGTCGGGGTCAGGAAAAAAAAGACAGATTTTGACAAATTTCAAAATATGTCAGATATTGTCAAAATTTTTTTTATTTCACTTCTAGACATTTGAAATGCATGATCTATGGAAAAAAAAGTAAAAAAAAAAAATTGGTCTGATTTTTCCATTACTTTTCAGATTTTCTTAGTTTTCACATAAGGTCGGGGTCAGGGAAAAAAGACAGATTTTGACAAATTTCAAAATATGTCAGATATTGTCAAATTATTTTTTATTTCACTTCTAGACATTTGAAATGCATGATCTATGGCAAAAAAAGTGAAAAAAAAAAAATTGTCTGATTTTTTCGGGACTTTTCAGATTTTCTTAGTTTTCACATAAGGTCGGGGTCAGGAAAAAAGACAGATTTTGACAAATTTCAAAATATGTCAAATATTGTCAAATTATTTTTTTAATTCACTTCTAGACATTTGAAATGCATGATCTATGGCAAAAAAAGTGAAAAAAAAAATTGGTCTGATTTTACCGGACTTTTCAGATTTTCTTAGTTTTTCACATAAGGTCGGGGTCAGGAAAAAAAGACAGATTTTGACAAATTTCAAAATATGTCAGATATTGTCAAATTATTTTTTATTTCACTTCTAGACATGAAATGCATGATCTATGCAAAAAAGTGAAAAAAAAATTGTCTGATTTTTTGGACTTTTCAGATTTTCTTAGTTTTCACATAAAGGTCGGGGTCAGGGAAAAAAGACAGATTTTGACAAATTTCAAAATATGTCAGATATTGTCCAAATTATTTTTTAATTCCGTCTAGACATTTGAAATGCATGATCTATGGCAAAAAGTGAAAAAAAAAAAATTGTCTGATTTTTTTCCATACTTTTCAGATTTTCTTAGTTTTTCACATAAGGTCGGGGTCAGGAAAAAAAGACAGATTTTGACAAATTTCAAAATATGTCAGATATTGTCAAATTATTTTTTATTTCACTTCTAGACATTTGAAATGCATGATCTATGGCAAAAAAAGTGAAAAAAAAAAAATTGTCTGATTTTTCCCGGACTTTTCAGATTTTCTTAGTTTTCACATAAAGGTCCGGGGTCAGGAAAAAAGACAGATTTTGACAAATTTCAAAATATGTCAGATATTGTCAAATTATTTTTTAATTCCGTCTAGACATTTGAAATGCATGATCTATGGCAAAAAAGTGAAAAAAAATTGGTCTGATTTTTTAGGGACTTTTCAGATTTTCTTAGTTTTCACATAAGGTCCGGGGTCAGGAAAAAAGACAGATTTTGACAAATTTCAAAATATGTCAGATATTATCAAATTATTTTTTAATTCTTCTAGACATGTGAAATGCATGATCTATGGCAAAAAAGTGAAAAAAAAAAATTGGTCTGATTTTTCGGACTTTTCA
>NW_025962888.1:0-8466 GCF_017589495.1 Alosa alosa
GGAAAACACAAAAGGGGCCGAAAAGGGAGGTGGCGCGGTTGGCCAACACACCTGGCAAGGACTCCTGCTGCTGTGTCTGCTCTGCTAAGGAGGATATCACAGTCAGTCAGTCAGTCAGTCAGTCAGTCAGTCAGTCAGTCAGTCAGTCAGTCAGTCAGTCAGTCAGTCAGTCAGTCAGTCAGTCAGTTCCACTGGGTTGGTTCTTTTCTTACACAGTCAAAGGGATGTGCACCGTTCGAGTCGCTGCAATACCGGAATTACGTCGTGGAGCCGGACGGAGCAAGCCCCTCTTCCGTCTCCCTGTTCCAAAAATCAGATTAATATATGGTCCTCGGGTAGAGGACGATCAGATATTAAACTGATAAGAACAGATACTACACTTGATCTTAGCCAAAAGGCCGAAGCGATACCCCACAACTGCGGGTCCGGCGGCCCCTCTAGCGGCGCCCAGCGCCACATGGTTACGGGGAGGCGGGGCCAGCAAAAGCGGACGCCGCCGCCCGCCGCCCGAAAACAAAACACCACGACGCTTTGACTTTGGACAGGCAGGTGCAGCTCCGCCCGAAGCAGAGCTTCCAAAAATACCGTGAACTTCGGGGGCAGTTCCTCCACGGAAATCTTTAGTAAAAGGCTTAAAGATTTGTGCGAGATGAAGAGAAACCCGAGCGATGGCTGCCACAGGGCACGCCGGACGGAGAGCATGAACGGCGCCGGTCGTGGACATGAGGGTGACTCCAAGGCGTTGCCCAGTGGCAACAAGACGGCAGTTATCAACAGCCCCTTTAAATTTAAAAAAAAAAAAAAAAAAAAAAAAGAGTAAAAGGGGGGAAAACACAAAAGGGGCCGAAAGGGAGGTGGGCGGTTGGCCAACACACCTGGCAAGGACTCCTGCTGCTGTGTCTGCTCTGCTAAGGAGGATATCACAGTCAGTCAGTCAGTCAGTCAGTCAGTCAGTCAGTCAGTCAGTCAGTCAGTCAGTCAGTCAGTCAGTCAGTCAGTCAGTCAGTTCCACTGGGTTGGTTCTTTTCTTACACAGTCAAAGGGATGTGCACCGTTTCGAGTCGCTGCAATACCGGTCGATCGTGGAAGCCGGACGGAGCAAGCCCCTCTTCCGTCTCCCTGTTCCAAAAATCAGATTAATATATGGTCCTCGGGTAGAGGACGTATCAGATATTAAACTGATAAGAACAGATTTTCCTTTGGAAAACTTTTATTGTCACCAACTCATGTTTTTGCATTACATTTTGATTTGTTTTGTTACATTTCATGGATTTTCTTTGTGGTACATTTTCACTTTTCTTTCATCATTTCATCACATTTTCATCACATGGTTTTCATTCTTTTCACATTTTGCATTTTCATTTCACATTTTCATCATTTTTCACAGCACATTTTTTACAAAAATAAAATCATTTGTCTATAAAAGCCATTTTTGTTTTAAAACTGTGTCTGTGTGTGCAAAGTCCATGTGTGTGTTTAAAAGTTCATGTTTGTGTACAAGGATGTTAAAAGTCCACGCTTTTAAAAGAGTTCCAAATGTAATAAAATGCAATAAGAGTCAATTAAAAGGTCTCCGTTGTGCCGGACCGGGGTGAGCCACTAACAAGAGGCTCCATCCCGCTCTCCAGAAGAGCGAGGCAAGCGCGGATGCGCCCAGTGGAGGTCCTCCCCTCCGCCCGCTGCTCCGTCCCGTGATGGTAGTGGTGGGGGTGCGTCGGCGGGAGCCAGCAGCCGTGGGGGGCGGGAACCTTCTGCTTGAGACCCCGGCCCCCTCCTCCGAATGGCGACGCGCGGCGCCTCCTGCCGCGTAGATGTCGCCAGCCGCCGTAACGCTGGCAGGGGCACCGTCACGCGCTTCCCCACCAGCAGGTTGCGGGAGGTCCACAGTGCGGCTTTAAAGCTGTTTAGGGTGAGCCAGAGCGCGGTGAAGTCGGCGGCTGGGATGGTGGTGGCGCCCTGGCCCACCCCGCTGACCACAAGTTGGTAGCTTGGGGGGACCTCCCCTGCTGGCAGGCTCGGGCATTGCAGGGGGCCGGTATCGGCCCACAGGTCCCTCGCCACGCCGCACTCCCAGAGCAGGTGCCGCACAGTCTCAGGTTGGCCGCATCCTGGCCGCGGGCAGGTGTTGGTTTTGGCCATGCCCCGGGAGTGCATCACGGCTCTGACCGGGAGGACCTCATGGAGCGCCATCCACGCCAGATCCTTCAGCTTGTTCTGGAGGGCGGGGTGGGCAGCGTTCCTCCAAGCCTGCTTGGCCTCACTGAGTGTGAGGCCGGGAACGGGGCTCACTGCTTCCCGGTCCTGCACAAGAGAGACAAGAGATTTTGCAGTGGTTAAAATGGTGACATCCTGCCCCTCTAAGTCAAATTTCATTAAAAACTTTTTGATAAAAACATATTGTGGGGGCAGGTTAAAAGCAACTGGACGTTTAAGATCGGTATTTAAAATTTTCAGTTTTCTCAAATACGACCCCATCCAGAACCGGGCCAGGGCTGCTGTCTTGCTGTCTCCGGATGGGGCCGTCGCGTATCTGATGTGGAGGGCGGTGAAATGGGCTCCTAAAAACAGGTGGGGGTCTGGGAGGCCCTTTCCTCCGTTCTCAGGTCTTTTCTTCAGGACCTCCCTCCTTAGTCTTTCCCACTTGGACCCCCACATGAAATAAAACACCGCTCTCTCCACACCTAAAAGAAAGCTCCTGGGGGGGCTAAAAACAGAACACAGTAATAACAACAAAGGTAGGATAACTGCTTTAAAAATTAAAACCTTACCTTCAAACGTCAACTGTCTTAGTCCCCAGAACCCCAGTCGTTGCCTCACTTTCCCTAAAGCGTCAGTCCAGTTGCCCCGTCCACCACCCTCATTGTCAAATTTAATACCTAAAATCCTTATGTCTGTCTGTTTAAAATCTACTGCCAGATCTGGTCTTACGTCACCCCACGGCCCAAAGAGCTGGGCCTCGGACTTGCCCCTGTTGAGCTTGGCGCCCGAGGCCCTTCCGTACCAGTCAGTCAAGTCGAGTGCTCTTTGGGCCGATAAAAAGTCATTTAATAAAAGGGTCACGTCGTCCATGTAAAGTGCGCAAGTCGCAGTCAGTCCACCTGGCAAGTCCAGTCCTTTGATCCATTTGTCCTTTCTCAATATCTGTGCCAGCGGCTCGATGCACGCAACGAACAGGAGTGGGGATAACGGACACCCCTGGCGGACGCCAGAGCGAACATTTATCGCATTGGTCAGGTGCCCATTTACTCGAATTTTGCTGTTGATGTCTTTATACAGCAATCCCACCCACTTTAAAAACCTCCCTGGAAAACCCATTTTTTGCAGTACCTTTAAAAGGTACTGGTGCGAGACCCGATCAAAAGCTTTCTCAAAATCTAAATTTAGCACTAAAAGCCTAATATTTCTGTCTCTCGCAAAACAGATGGCGTCTCGGACCAGCACTAGGCTGTCCGTGATCCTCCTTCCAGGGACGGCACAGACTTGATCCGGGTGGATCACGTCCTCTAAAACAGTCGACATGCGTAAAGCTAAAAGTCTGCTAAAAAGTTTACAATCACAGTTTAAAAGCGTTATGGGTCTCCAGTTTTTAAGGTCAGTCCTGTCGCCTTTTTTATATAGTAAAGAAACTATCCCTGATCTAAAGCTGTCTGGAAGTCTGTCAAGTTCGTCAAATTCTTTAAAAACAGTCAGCATGTCGTTGGCTAAAATGTCATAAAAGGTAACATAAAATTCCACGGGGAGTCCATCCTCTCCCGGGCATTTTTCTGTTTTAAAACCTTTAAGACATTTTAAAAGCTCAACCAATGTAAAATCCTCTGTTAAAACTTGTTGACTGTTAAGAGTTTTATTTAAAAACTCTAAAACTTCCTCCATCACCTCCTCATGCACCTCTTTCTCGGAGTATAGATCTTGATAAAACAGCTGTATCATTTCTAAAATCCCCTCTGTGCAATTTTCTTCCCTCCCATCATTTTTTAGCTTCATTATCCCACCCCCTCTTGATATTATTTTCTTAAAAAAGTACCTGGTGCATTTTTCTCCTTCTTCTGTTTCTCTTTCTTTGCTTCTTAAAATTGTTCCTTTACTTTTGAATTCGGCTAAAACTGACATTTCTTTTTTGACTTCTTTAATTTCTTCATTAAAATCAAAACCCATGTTTAAAAAGTTAAAATACCTCTGTAGTCTCTTTTGCAGCCCCAACATGCACCTCCTCTCTCTCTCTCTTTTGTCTTTACCTTTATTCTTAAAAAAAGTCTTGGTCTTACCCTTCACCATCTCCCACCATTGTGCACGTGTATCGTAAAAGTCTTGGAGGGTCTTCCAGAGGCTGAACTGCTCCCTGTATTCTCTAACTATCTCCTCATCCTGTAACAGGGAACAGTTCAGCCTCCACAGCCCTCCACCTACCGTCACACCTGTGGGGAGTGAAAGGGTGCAGGAGAGCATGCAGTGATCGGAAAAAAACATAGGGGACAATGTAGCATCCGTGGGCGGGCAATCTCTCGTTAAAACATAGTCGATACGGGAGGCTCGGGCGCCGTCACCACTGTGCCAGGTGAAGCCCTCCTCCCGTGGATGCACTTTTCTGTAGCAGTCGACTAAATTAAAATCCCTAACTATATTCTTTAAAAGTACGGATGTCTTATCTAACTTAAAATCTTCCCCTACATTCTTTCTATCCTGTCTGCTTAAAACACAATTAAAATCCCCTCCGACAACTAGGGGAGCCCTCCCTAGCATGTGGGGCTGCAGCTCTTCTAAAAAGTCATGTCGGTCGTGTTTATCATTAAAACCATACACATTAAGAACATTAAAATCCCTGTCTAAAACAGTCAAGTGGGTTAAAAGGGCCCGTCCGGGTCTCACCACTGTGCTGCCCTTCACCAAGATGTGTGGATTCTTGATCAAGATGGCGACCCCGTCCGCTCTGTTAAAATTGGACCCGCTCCACACGGAGGGTCCCGGGGTCCACATCTGTTCCCACTTGCTGTAATTGTTTAAAAAAGGCAAGGAGCACTCTTGCAGCAGAAATATATCTGCATTCAGAGTGCTCAACAGGGATAAAATGCTCTGAGCTCTCACTAGAGTCTTCACACTTCTTACATTGATTGTTGAGATTGTGAGACTCATGAGCAGTATGGTAAAAAAGAACACGACAGAGTTAAAACACTACAGAGGCATGTTTTTAAAACAAGTGGAGATCAACCGGGTTGATCTCCTGTGACACCTGCTCCTCCTTTATGACCAATGAATTTGGTTCAGAAGGGTCACTGGTGTGTCTCCAGCGCCGGGCTCGGCAGAGAAAACCTCTTGCGTTGCCCTTGGCGTGGATGCTCTTAGCGCCATGCGCATAAAAGACATGCCAGCGCCCACCGGGCCACAGTCGATTCAGATCTTCCGAAGAGGAACTATCTGAAGACAGTATCACCCGGTTTTTCTTCTCTGTCATTTCTGACAGAGGAGATTCCAAAGGTCTCTTATGCTGCGCATTGGGGAGTGAAGCAGGTGCTTCAGCCCCCTCAGAGGCCACACTCACCTCCTCAGCGGTTGCGGGAGGCGGGGCTTCCTTCTCTCCTTCAGGCTCCTCCTCCGCCTGCTCCATCTCCTTTTCCAGCTGGGAGGGCGTGGCCTCCAATCCGTGCTCTGACTCTGCCTGGGTGTTAGCTTTGCTCGTAGCCGCCCGGCTAGTCCCTGAAGCTGGCTGGAGGTTTCCCTCCAAAACTTCAGGGACCACCCCTTCCTCCATTTTGTCCTTCTCTTCCTGTTCTTGTTCTGGGCCATGCGGCCAAGGCCATTGCGCCATTTTGTTAGCCTTTAGCTTGTTGGCAAAGAGCTAGGGCAATCTCTGTAGAGATGGGATGAAACTCCACAGAGATTACACTTTCTGCCATTTGTGCAATCTTCGAAAAGATGCCCAATTTCTCTACACTTCCTGCATACAATTTCCTGGCACGCTTCGGCAAGATGCCCAAGCTGGCCGCATTTGCGACACAGCTTAGGCATCCCTTGGTAGTGAATGTAGCCCGGTTCTCTCCCAACACAATCATAGACGGAATCTGGCCGGAGGCCTAGGTAACTGCTCGGGTCTTCCCATTGTTTAATGGGAACTCTCCACGAGCAGTTCCAAATGCCATCCTCGCCTAAAACCTTAACTGGTGGGCTACGAACACAAGAAAAATCTAGCCAGCCATGTGCTAATGTCTTCCCCAGTCACAGTTTCATTGAACATTCTAACAATCACCACTTTCTGTGAGTTGTCCGAAAGTTTCTCAACTTCAAACATGGAGAGCTGGTCTTTACAAGTCACAAACCGTTGCCAAAAACTATTAAGCAGTGAAGCCGAGCGAAAGCTAACATCGAACCCTTTGTTCCCAGGCAGAGTCACCAAACAATTCAACTCGCTAGCATTAAAACCAAGCATTTGTTGGACACACTTTCTTGAAAAGTCCAATCTGGACATTTCCATTAGCCTTCCATTTTTTGTAATAAAATTAAAAGCGACGCTGTGGTGCCTCCTCATGCCAGCACGAAAGCAGCCGACATGGTGGAGGCACCACCAGCCTAAACCTAAACTAAAACCACTAAAACTATAAATACTTAAGACAATAAATTAACTAAAAAGGCTAAAAGGCTAGGCTAAAACAAGCTAAAACCACACAATAAAAAAGGAGCTAAACAGCTTACCTGGGCCTGATGTTTAAAAAGGAACTCCAAAGGAAAAGGCAGCTGCTTAGACCTGTAAAAAAGACAAAAAACACAAAACAGTACAAAAACAAAAGAAAAAACAGTAATTTTTAGACAGAAAAAACACACAAACCAATATAACTCCCGGATGAGAGTGTCCAAACCACCACAAGGTAAGGACCGCCTTCCTCACCTCCATGAAGTCGACCGCTGTCTTAGCCAAAAGGCCGAGAAGCGATACCCCACAACTGCACGGGGTCCGGCGGCCCCTCTAGCGACGCCCCCCGCGCTCACATGGTTACGGGGAGGCGGGGCCAGCAAAGCGGACCGCCCGCCGCCCGCCGCCGAAAACAAAACACCACGACGCTTTGACTTTGGACAGGCAGGTGCAGCTCCGCCGAAGCAGAGCTTCCAAAAAATACCAGAACTTCGGGCAGTTCCCTCCACGGAAATCTTTAGTAAAGGCGAAAAGATTTATGCGAGATGAAGAGAAACCCGGCGATGGCTGCCACAGGGCACGCCGACGAGAGCATGAACGGCGCCGGTCGTGGACATGAGGGTGACTCCAAGGCGTTGCCCAGTGGCAACAAGGCGGCAGTTATCAACAGCCCCTTTTTTAAAAAAAAAAAAAAAAAAAAAAAAAAAAAAAAAAAAAAGTAAAAGGCGGGGAAAACACAAAAGGGGCGAAAGGGAGGTGGCGCGGTTGGCCAACACACCTGGCAAGGACTCCTGCTGCTGTGTCTGCTCTGCTAAGGAGGATATCACAGTCAGTCAGTCAGTCAGTCAGTCAGTCAGTCAGTCAGTCAGTCAGTCAGTCAGTCAGTCAGTCAGTCAGTCAGTCAGTCAGTTCCACTGGGTTGGTTCTTTTCTTACACAGTCAAAGGGATGTGCACCGTCCCCGAGTCGCTGCAATACCGGTCGATGCGTGGAGCGGGGACGGAGCAAGCCCCTCTTCCGTCTCCCTGTTCCAAAAATCAGATTAATATATGGTCCTCGGGTAGAGGACGATATTCAGATATTAAACTGATAAGAACAGATTTTGCATCATAAAATGGTGACTCTCACCTACCCCCACCCAATCGCAACCCCACCCAATCCCACACCTTCTGGGCCTCAGGGCACCCCACAGAGCATGCCTCACCGTCTCCTCTGCACCACAGCCCATAGGGCACAGGGGCGTACGACTCACCCCAAACCGATACGTTCTCTCCCGCACCGGCAGGCGACCCAACGCCCCCAACCACCCAATATCCCTCCCCTGCCCATCTACATACCTGGCGTGTATAATGCTCCACTGCACCCGCCTCTGTATCCCCGACCCGTCAATGGGCGGAGGCACCCTCCTCTCCACCAGCCCCCTATACACCCGTCGGTGGTCGACCACCACCTCACCATCCATCAGCCAGGGCTCTGCCCTTAGGAGGCTCGCCACCCGGTGGTAGTGGGGCGGCTTCTCCCAAGCCCAGGGGGTCCTGGCAGACAGGGCCAACAAGGACCTGAAGTCTAACCCTAACCAAAATCTGGCGAAAAACGCCGCCGGGTGCTCAAAAGCCCCCAGCACCAGCCTTGCATGGAATGCCACTGTCAAGGACAGCAGCTTGAGAGGGCCACTCGGCAGGCCCAGCCCGCCACTACCCTCCGGCTGCAGCATTCTGGCCCGTTTGACCATCTCCATCCCACCTCCCCAAATAAAACGGAAAAGGGTCCTTTCTAACACCAACCCCTGCCTTGGCGGAGGGGGGAAGACATATGCCAGGTAGTTTAGGGCTGGCATAAGGTCCA